>NW_027461968.1:2147500-2367500 GCF_050947455.1 Rhinoderma darwinii | reverse complement strand
ACTGTGCAGTTACATTGGGGCCCAGCAGGTCAGGGGGCCCTCTGCCACCCCGAAAGTAACTAGTAGCGTCCTAATGTCTATTAGATTGCATGTAAAGGTTTGGGCTAATGAATTTCTTGTAGGCAATAATATGTGGCAAGTGCTCTTGGCAGGGTGACCGTGCCTTATATCCCCCAACACTGCTCCACCCCTAATCCCCAATTAACTTTACTGTACCCCTAGTCCCCTCAACCAATTACCTTAAATCTATCTTCAGGCCAAAACCGTTCCCTATTGTTCCCTTATGTGTCCCCCCTAGACTACATGGCACCGCCAGTCATATGGCCATCTTCATACTATACAAAGAAACCCATTACCTACACAATCCCTATCCCTATATATAATAACTAAAGATGGATATACCTCATATAGATGAAATATTACTTCAGAGAGTCCCCCTGGCAGCAGGCAGCCGATCCCAAGGTTTTCTGGAATGAAAAGTTAAAATTATGATGTGAGCTTAGTATGGGTCATCATATCAACAAATATATGTTCAGCCAATTGACAACATTGGGGAATTTGTTCCCGCAGCCTCTCATGTGTCTCTATAGGAACATTCTGGATGACATCACATTATAGAATTTCTATAGGTTGTTATTTTCTATAATACTTACATATATACGGTGGATCTTCTAGCATGTCGGCTGTCACTGGTGCCGCATATTCACATGTTTTATATGTCTGTAATATACATAATGGCTTTACTGCATATACATAAAATAACCCAATATCTATAATGTATAATAATATATTTACTGTCACACATGTCATTATCTATCACAGGGCGAGTGAGACATTGAACACATTTTGTAATGTAACGTAGACCCAGGGAACATAACTATAGGGGTGAAGAGGTTGTACAGGCCCTGGTGTCCATGACTGGCATAAGGGGGTCACAATCTGAACAAATCCCCAATGCCGCCATCACCTGGAGGAATCCTGATTTTACTTGTCGCCCCCTTGACTGCCCTAGACCACCATACAATGAAAAAACAATTCCCCTTTACTGTCTTAAACCACCAGTGAATTTACACTGAACCCTTTCACAGCCCTAGACCACCAGATAAATATAAAAAACTGTATAGAAACATGACCCTGTGGGATGGGGTGGGTGGGTGAGCCTACTTTACTTGTTGCCCAGGACCCCATCTTACATAAAGCCTGTTGTGTCTGTGGGAGTGCAGATTATATATGGTATATGATAGTTGGCAGGACCTGGTATAGATTTGGCACCAAGGCCCCGGAGCTTATAGTTATGTCTCTATATAAGCCTAAACTTAAGGGAAACTATAGAGAACTGTGGAGTTTCTGATTCTTCTCTCTTTTGTGGTGTCTCTGGATACATATAATGTGGATACATGTAATGAATATTCTGGGCATGCACCGGGTTACCTGACAATATATAAGTTTGGGTGGCAGCTTAGTCTGGATGCCATAGTTGACCACACCGGGTTTCCAGGCTCTTGGTCTCTGTTCCTAATATATTACAGGTTTGTAGCTTGTCAGTAATAAGCGGTCACTACATTTTGTGTAGGACATTTTTTTCTATTCTTCCATCTACCACCCCCAGCATTGAAGCGAGGAATATTAGGAAGAACAACCTTGTTTTCTGAGGGACAATGTGAGAAAACTGAAATTGGGCTCTTGGAGAAAATATCCATTATTGCTATAAACCATCCAGCCAGTAAATATGTGATATAACGTGTGTAGAGATAAAGAAATATTCGGCACTTACCTTGGACTCTCCTACTTTATATGCTGGGCATTAGTTGGGCGCTCTCCTCATTTTTGGAGCAGCCCTCCTACACCTGGACCCGAGACCATCACAGAGCTCTTCATTGGGCTGTTACTTTATTATTACTCCTGGAAATGTAAGAAGAAATTGACAACTGGGTGACGTTATTCTCTTTTCTCAATGGCCATGGTCTGATACAATACAATGAGTGCTGACAGTTTCATAATGTTTAGGGACACATCCTATAGACAAGAGATATTGTATCCCCCATATTCAAACATTCCCAGGCGGAATTATAGAGGAATGGAAAAATTCAGAGTGCTAAGAGGAGATGCTCCAGCATTATAATTTTATGGGAAATGCAATTATTTACTCGTCATAAGAACAGACAAGTCCAGAACATATGACCAGTATTATATACATAGAAGAGATAATCCATCATCCCTGGGATTGGAGGTTAATTGTAATAAAATATTATAATATAAGATTACACTTCATGGAAAATACAATTTGACAGTTATAGATTTAGACAGCAGTGGATTTGGTGTCACTATATAGCAGGTAATGGAGTTGGTCCTCTCCTCTTTGCGGCTGGGTGGTGACAACCTGTGCAGGACTCCGCTCTCCAGAGGAACTACATTGGCAGCAAGCAAAGCGGTGGAGAATTGTCCCAAAGGTCATGGGAAGGGAATGGAGAGTTAAACAAACATCACGCCCGGCTCTCCTCAGTAGCTACATTGGGCCCCATAATGGAGGGCCCAGTTTGATCTTTGCTATGAGGACCCCAGTCTTCTATGTCTGGCTCTATATCCAGGAGTAAGAATATGTGACTGTTTGGTGAACTTCTTGGTGTCAGTAGAATAAGAGTGTTCATGATAACTATGACTGCCGCCACGTGTCAGGGATCTATCTGCCTATGTGACATGGAGGAATGGCTTCAGTCATACACAAAGGTGCCGTCTGTTTTCTGACCAGATAATTTGGGACGTGTGTGAGTAATATGCAGGAAAGGTAAATTACAGGAAAGAGAGATCAATACCTGAGCACTGTATTCAGGAGACTGTCCAGGCAGCAGCAGTTCTGGGACTAATCAAGGGATCTGTTCAGACAAGATCTAAGAAAAAGATACAAAACCTCTGATCACAGGATAGATACAAGAATAGTTGTCATGTTACCAGAGGTTACACTTATAAACTTATACATTACACGTATACACTATTTAACATTGACGTCTATAGGTGACAGATGACCAACATATGACATATATCAGAGGTGTCCGTCACCGCCATCCTGTAAGAAATGTGTACAGTATGTTAAAGGCGTTTTCCCATGAGCGACATATTTGACGTAACCACAGGATATGTAATAAACGTCAGATAAATGCGGGTCCCACCTGTACACCAATCTCTAGAATGGGGCCCCCTAAACCCTGTTCTAGCATTTTGTGCTCACACTGACTCCCGGCCACTTACAGATTACATGGTCGGGAGTTACGGAAACAGCGTAGCTCGCTGAACTACGCTGTTTCTCTAACTCCCATAGTAGTGAATGGCAGCTACGGAAGCAGCATAGCATGCGAGCTACGCTGTTTGGGTAACTACTATTCAGTTATATGGGGCTTTCCCCCTTCATAGTAGGAAATCAGCCGGAACACAAAAAGGTAGAACAGGGTTTAGGGGGCCCCGTTCCAGAGTTGGTTCTCTTTGAGCTGCAATACCGAGCACAGCCACTACCAAATGCATGGAGCTTTCCTGGTAAACAATGAAGAGGACATGTGGCTGACCAGGGTGGTGCGGCCCCTTTACTCAGCTGATATCACATGGGGGTAGTAGGAGTCAGATCTCCACCGATCTGATATTTACTATTAATAATAAAGTTATGGAAAATCCCTTTAAAAGGTAAATAAGACATTTTATACAAAGGACAGAACATACATATAAAATTATAGAGGATCTGACGTCTCTCCTGGCATGTCTGTCCTAGAAAATACTTGAGAATTCACATTTCCATTCACACATTACTGACTGCTGTAATTTTCAGGAAATAATAAATTGTAACTTTAATGGGGAACTAAATAACCTCGAAATCTGAATGTAAAATCCACATGTTCAGTTTTTACTTGTGTTCATACAAACATTTTACTGGAACTTGAAAAAAAACACAAAAAACAACCCTGTCAATTACAGGCAAAAAAATCCTTCTACAGTCAGATAGTTGTGGCGAGATGCTGGTTATAAATTGCTGCAGTAATGTCCAGTGTGAATCTGGTCTTATATCAGAATTCTAGAGCATAGATATTTCATGTATCCAGTAACATGTATAATTAATAACACGGATATTATAGCTGATAAATAATAAAATGCTGCATCTTACCTGTCAATCACAGTCAATCACAGTCCTGGTCCAGATGTTATTCCCAAAAATTGGAGAAAAAGGCCAAAAATCCTGATCTGTAGGAAACACACTGATCAAATATCAAGTGCAAAGTGAGTGGAATCCAGCTGCACATAGAGAACTTAGCGACTAGTATTGTCTATGACATCATCAGTGACATCATAAGTGGCTGCAGTATCGGTTACATCATCGGTTATCTCCTCCTGCCTGGATAGACTGTCTGTGTATACACTGGATATAGGCGTTATATGGGACTGCTGTTTTATAAGCATGGAAGATACATGCCCACTTGGTCAAAAGCTAAAAAAAAATGCCCAGTTGGGCATTTAGATTTATGCTAATAACTTTCTTAAATAGGTCATAACTTGGTCAAAATTGATCGTTTTTCTAAATAAAAAAACACTGCTGTGACCTACATGACAGCGCCGATCACATGTAGAAGACAGGCCACGTAGAATGCGGTGACACAGCCTCTTTAAGTCATTGAAAACCATTGAAAAAGTGAAATTAAAGTTTCTTGCCGCTGTGTATTTAATGCATTAAAAGTCAAGTTAAAGATCTCCACATCTGTACATAGAAGGGGACATATTGCAGAACAATTATATCATTAGTGTCACTTATAGAAATTGGAATTATGTGTAAAACTGTCACTTCTGTCTGTAAAGTGGTCGTCTCGTCATTACAAGCTCATTTTGAAATAACGTTTTCTCTTTATTCCGGAGACGCTACAGACACCGACCAATAGGCGACTATCTTTATAGACTGTGCGCCATTTATAATATTTGTGTCTTCTTTTAAGCCCCCTCAGGCACCAGCCCCCGGTGAGACTTTTACCTCTGTAACCCCTATTATTAAGCCCTTGATGATTATACACCGTTCAGCCATAACATTAACCCCTTAAGCCCCCATGACATAACTGTGCACCATGGATTGTCTTACATAAGGCCACCATGATGTACAGTTACGTCATGGTGATTGTGCGGTCACAGGAGGTCATTTTAATTGAAGATGCCGCCACCGATATTGGGAATTATTAGGGATACAAAATCGGTGTAAATGGGTCTTAAAGGAGTATTCCCAGCTTACATATAAAGGACGTGTTCACACGGCTCATCTTCAGGCGTATGTCAGAGCGTAAAATGGTCGTGTTACGCTCCAAAATACACTTGAAATGCGCCTGCAAACCGCTTCCCATTAATATTAATAGGAAATACACTGCGCAGCTCATATGAGGTGTATTTTTTTGCTGCTGAATTATTAAACACGTAAAACTACGCTTTATAAAAAAGAAGGGACACGTCCCTTTCGGAAGCATTTTAGAAGCTGATTTTTCTTTTTTCCCATGACACTTTAACCCCTTCCCCCTGCTTGCATTCTGGGCCCTAATGGCCAAGCCATTTTTTACATTTTTCCATTGTCACATTCGAAGATCTATAACTTTTTTATTTTTGCGTCAACATAGCTGTATAAGGTCTTGTTTTTTTCGGTGCGACTTGTAGTTTTTATTGGTACCATTTTGGAGTAGATGCGACTTTTTGATCACTTTTTATCACATTTTTTTTTAAGTCAGTATTAACAGAAAACAGCAATTCTTCCATAGTGTTTTATTTTATTTTTTACGGCGTTCACTGTGCGGGTTAAATAATGTAATATATTTATAGTCGGGGTAGTTACGGACGTGGCAATACCAAATATGTGCATCTTTTTTGCTTTATTGTGGTTTTTTTAATACTAAAGCAGTTTGTAAGGGGAAAAAGTGGGTTTTTCATTTTTTTTTTAAATTAACTTTATTCAACTTTTTTTTACTTTTATACTAGTCCCACTAGGGGACTTCACTATGTGATCCTCCGATCACTATTATAATACACTGCAATACTTTTGTATTGCAGTGTATTATTGCCTGTCCGTTTAAAATGGACAGGCATATGCTAGGACATGCCTCTGGCATGACCTAGCAGGCATTCATTACAGGCAGACCTGGCAGCCTTTATTAGGCCCCCGGCTGCCATCGGAGACACAGACACTCAGCGATTTTATCACCGGGTGTCAGTGGGATGAGTTGGAGCTCCCTCCCTCTCTCCAAAACCACTCAGATGCGGTGCACGCTATTGAGCACCGCATCTGAAGGGTTAAACGGGTGAGATCGATACTAATATCGATCTCACCCGGTCGAGCAGGGACGCCCCCAGCCCTCAGCTACCTCTGGCAGCTGAGAGCAGGGAGCTTTGACAGTTCCCTGCTCTGTCTACTTTATTCTAATGCAGCGACGTGGAATGGCGGCGCTGTAGAATAAAGCCCATTAATGACCACCGTGAAAAGGCTTATCGGCGGTCATTAAGGGGTTAAAAAACTCTCTGAAAATATGCCTCAAAATACGCTCAATAAATGATTGGAATATCAGCTGTAAAAAACGTCCGGATTCAGAGTCTGTCTTCTTTTAATCTCAGCCTCGTATTTTCAGCCTAAAGATCTGCGGTGTGAACCTGCCCTCACATGCACATTTCCTGCAGACCTTACCCAGTCATCGCTACTTGCTTCACCCTAAATTTGTTTTGGGGAGCAGGGGTTTTCCTTTCCCAAATCCCAGACAACCCTTTTTAGGCTGGATTCACACACAGCGCTTTGCTGCGTATTTGTGCTTTTCGTTGTGGTGTTTTTAATGCAGTTTCTGTGGTGTTTTTTCTTGCTGTATTAAGTGCTGCAGATGTTACATTAAAGTCTGTAGTAAAATATCAAATGCATTACACACAACTGCGTTCTGGTTTGTGTCGTTTTTGAGGCAATTTTGTGATCAGTGGCATTTTTTTCCACACACTCTGGGTATAGCGTTTTTTTCAGGCGTTTTTTCAATAGATTCTATATAGGACTTCAAAAATGCCATAAAACAAAGCACGTACAAAATGACACCACATAAACACGCCACTAAAAACGCCTTAAAAAAAACGCTTGTTTCATTTTAATAACGCTGATGTTTTTAGAAGCGTTTCGGTGCAGTTTAAAATGACAGAAATTTTCTGTGTGTGAAGGAGGCCTTAAAGAGGCTCTGTCACCAGATTAAAAATGCCCTATCTCCTACATCATTTTATGGGCGCTGGAATGTAGTTAACAGCAGTGGTTTTTATTTTGAGAAACGATCTTTTTTCAGCAAAGTTATGACCTTTATTACAATTATGCAAATTAGTTTCTTAATGCCCAAGTGGGCGTATTACAAAGAAGTGTATGACGCTGACCAATCAGCATCATACACTTCTCTTCATTACACCCAAGCTGGTTTCACTGAACAGCGTGATCTCGCGAGACCACGCTGTGACGTCACTTCCGCCCACAGGTCCTTCATCCCTGCGTTTTAAGACTGAACATAGATTATCTCCAGGCGTATGAGAAGTTACAGTCGTCGGATCTGCAGCAGCAGCAGCGGAGGAGGCAGCATCACACAGTGCAGGTAAGCATATAGAACTCCCTAGAGGCGAAGGACCTGTGGGCGGAAGTGACGTCACAGCGTGGTCTCTCGAGATCACGTTGTTCAGGGCATTTTTAATCTGGTGACAGGGCCTCTTTAAGGTAACGCTGTGGGAGAGATATTGTAACCGAAAGAAATTGATACATAAATTTCCCTATGCATAGAACATATCCAAAGCCGCCCCTGTAGTTTTCTTCACCATAGTGTCCGTATCCCTCTCTACATGACTGGACACAATATTGTTCGCTGTGATGGCGACTTTCCTATGATGCACACGGATATGAAATTCTTACATGGTGTATGGTGACGAATAAAATAAAAAGATACAATATATCACTGCATGTAGAGTTTCATATTATATATACTGTAAGTGGGAGTGCGGTTTGCATCGTGTTATTATTTAGGATTTGAACAATATTTTCCTATATGATACATGAGAGGATTGGGATCATTTCTGGGGATAGTAATTCTCTTGAATTCTAATGAAACTTAGTGTCACACAGAAGGATCCTTTCTTTTTGAGTCGTGTCTTGTCTTCTGCTCTCCATTTATCCTGGCACTGAGACGGCCTCCCCTTTCCAAGGGAGACTAAATGTCAAGAAATCACTACTTGAGAAATTCCCCAGAGTGCAAGTTTATGGAATTGCTATACGATAAATTCCCCAAAGGCAGCTGGAGACCGTCTGGATGAAGTGTGCAGGTAAATTAGCTACCTCAAGTCCATCACCACTCTGGTCAGCATAGTCTAAGGCTACTCTATGGTCTTCACCAGAGCCCACCTCAAGGCAGGTTGGATTTGGCTGCATAGAACGCAGGTTGCTTTTATGGAATACAGTGTTGGACAGGAGGTGCAATGCAGGCAATGCCAGAACGGAAACCAGACAGATAGAGGGTAAACAGCAAGCGGAGTTCACAACCAGGAAATACTAAAAGTCCAAATCCCAAAACAGAAGAATACCAGGACTTGCAGAGGTCAAAACCAGCCAAGAGCAGAATGTCCAAATATGTGAGAAGAGGGAAAATCCAAAGACAAAGTCGAGGACCAGTTCAAAGAGTCCAAACAGTCAAGGTGATACAGAAGCTTGATCAGAAACATGCAAACACATGAAATCACAAACAACAATGAGAAAACTGAACAGATTCGAAAACTCCACCCTTAGCACTGATAGGACGCAGACAGAGAAATAAGATCGGCTCTGCATCAAAATCCAGGACCATCCAGAAGGTTGGATAGTAGTCATGACAACCTTAAAGTGACCGACGTTTCCTAAAATTCCATTTTCATGAAACATTAAAGATTTTGTTTTTGGAATCGTTATTAACATGTTTTTTATACTCATTTTTGTGTATTGTGCTTTGATTGCGACACATTCATTAGTTTTCAATTACATTTTTGTTTATTTTCTTTAGTATTTACAGTATTTGGAAGAGGGTGGGGATAGTAGCCAATCAGATCATTGGACAGATCCAAGCAGCAGGAGAGGAGTGTGCTGATCTTGTGGGAGTCAGTGACCTGTTCATTCATCTGACTATCTAAAGTGAATATAAGTAGTTATCATCTTGAAAGACTAGACCACATATGACAGCATTTGATGTGGCTAAAAGGTTACGGCCAAGGTTTGACAGCAACACAGATGGGTGCGATTTGCGGTCTTACCATAAATCATGGGTAAGTAATGTTCTCTATCGAAATAAAGATCCAAGCAACCTTGTGAAATGCTCTTGGTTTTCCCGATATTCTCAATGTTCCTTGCAGGTGTCTCCTATTGAGTATCATTGACGTCACCTCTGAGTTTGCAGGTAACGCTTCTATTTAACTGTAATTTGCGGCCAACTCCGATTCTACTACTAATAATGCTGCAATAACCCAGCTCTTCTAGGCAGAGTACATCACATACTGTAAAACACATCAAGGCCACCAGATGTCGCTGTGCTGTCAGTTATCTACACGTTTTCTGCTAGCAGGTGATCACAGAAAATGTCTTTAGTGTAAACCTCAATGTGGATGTTTCAAGTATTACTTACTGCATCAATGACCAATGTTGTTGATGAAACGACCCTCTGACACTTTAGTGAAAAGTCGTCTTCTAAAACGTTGTTATCTCAATGAAATAGCCAAATTGAATATGATAGAAGAAAATTTATAATGTCATAGAAAAACCATGGGTGGTCTTCTCAAAGATGTGGTCTTTTGGAGTAGTTTTGGTACAGTAGGGGTGACGTATTGCTGCTCAATGCAAATAACCCCTTCCCGACATTTTCCGGATGGATATGTCATGGTAAGCTAGTGCTTCCCGCATTTTGCCGTAGCCATACGACAAATGCATGGCATCGGCTCAGAAGCTGAGTCGGTGCCATCATCGCCGGATGTCAGCAGTATCTTACAGCTGACATTAGGCTGTAATGCAAGAAAACGAAAGAATAGAGAATCCAGCGCAGTTAGTTAAAATAGAACATTGTTCCAATTTTATTTGGAGTATTAAAACAAGATCAGTCCCGAGTGTAATACTTAGAGATAGATAGAAGGTGCCTACGCGTTTCAGACGCACACCACGTCCTTCCTCATGGCTTTTTGTTAAATGACAAGCTATCAGGGGGAGGTTTATATCCGGTTACCTACAGGTGGTAATTAAACCTAGTAGCTGCAACTAGTTCAGCAGGGTAATGCTATTGGATGAGCAAGGTAATGCTATCCAGAATATTGGTTTTTGTTACACAAGAGGGCGCACAACTAGCTTGAGCAATTTATGAATGGAAGCTATCTATCGTAATGGAGCTGTCCAGCAGAATGGTGCTGAACTGAAACGCCGGTAAAGTGTTATGTTGTTATTCTATAGTAGTTGTCATGTTTATCATATCATGGACACTGAACATGTCCAAAAATGATGGAAATACCAAATGTTCTAGTTGTAGTTTAATGAAATAATATTTAATTTGTAAGGCTGACGGATATAAACCTCTTTAATGCTCATATCGAGAGATTAAAAATATGTATAATAGGCTAAAAAATACAATATTTCAAACAATTTAAAATAAATTCTGAATTGAGAAGATTACTATAATTAGGTGTTTGGGGCAGACATGAATATTATTTTCTTACCCATAAATGTTATAACAGGTGGAAATAATGTACATCGTACAGAATAGTATGACCCGACAAATGCATGAAACCTATCAGTGCAGGAGGCCAAAATCTGGTGGGCCCTGACTACCCTACGTAATTATATTACGAAACAGATGATACCAAGAGGCTTACGCCTAAGAAAAAGCCCTACATTTGTTTATTCTGAAGAGTTCAACACACAATGGAATTCTATACTATCTGAATGTTCCATAAAATTAATGGAATTAATAACCAGTCATGAGGAGGCCAAATTGACAGAATTGGATACAGATATTTTCTCACTGAAGGAACAAATTAATGCCTTTTCCAGCTCACCTGCTTTCATTTCATTGGAACAACGTACCTCTCTTTATTTGGAAAAACTAAATAAATCTATAGCTGAAACTAAAAAGAACAAGTTCCAAAGAGATCTTAGAGACTATTCAAATAAAGAAGTATATCAATGGAACAGAAGAGACAAACTACATAAAATTAAACCTATTCTTAAAAACCGCAGCAAGAGAGGAGATCAAATACTAGTCTGAATAGAGTCAGTTTCAGCTCCTCTGAACCAGACTCTTTTGAGGGGATAAATGGAACCTCAGACAGTGATAACTCCAGGAATTCTTATTCCCAAATATATCAATCAATTACCAAGGTCAAGAATTCAAAAAACGAGGAAGGAGGGGCGGCAGGAAACATAAATCAAAGGGATCAGGAACAAAACCGCCGCCTGCGAAATCGCAAGAACCCTTATCCAGCATAAGTGTGATTAACCTCTCTTCAACTGAGTTAACTCCAGACCAAGTCAAAGTCCTTTCTTTGGGCCTTAATTTTGCCCCCAATCGTACGTCTGATACCTTTAACACGCTTTTGGATATCAACCGGTTTGTCAGAAACCTTACAGTTAAAAGGCATTTCTATAACCCACTATCAGTAATAACGGATAATGAAGAAATTAATCAACAAGAGCAGAATATCAATTCCCATGATCATAGATCACTGTCATTTGAAGAACACAGGACTATCCAATGTCTAGAAAGTTTGGACCCCCAACCTCCTGTACGGAACATCAGTCTCTCAATGGACTTTGTCACAAAAAATCAGAGTTTCTACCCTTTGGCATCTAGGACTGACTCCATGGATAGGTTCCAATGGGCAATAGAGAAAGATTTACAACAACTATCCGAGAAGTCCAAGCACTGCAAAAGGGACTATAACTGTTAGGGATCTGCCAGGTACTACGTCTAGGTATACTCCTGGGATTAATCAATCCACACCTGAGGCCAGACCTGTTCGACTGACACCATCTCCCACCAACCAGTGTGGCAGGCTCAGGAGTGGGAGAGCCTATCGCGGCCTGGTCAGTCGGAGTTAGCTCCGCCCCCTGTCCTTTATTACCTGCCGTGTTCTCTTCCTCAGTGCTTGTAATTCTTCTGGATTCCTGGCCTCACTGCTGCTTGCTCCAGCCTGCTTCTGCCGGGCTTCTGCCTTGCTGCAGTTCCGCTTAACCTGCTTTGCTTTGCCCCTGGCTTGCTTCCTTCTCCGTGCTCACTTTGGTATACTCCACTTCATCCTGGTCCTGACTACTCATTCACCGCTCCGTTTCCTCGCGGCGTTCCGTGGCTACTGCCCCTTCCCTTGCGTGTTCCCTGTTTGTTCTCCCGTGCACTTAGACAGCGTAGGGACCGCCGCCCAGTTGTACCCCGTCGCCTAGGGCGGGTCGTTGCAAGTAGGCAGGGACAGGGCGGTGGGTAGATTAGGGCTCACTTTCCCTTCACCTCCTTCCTGCCATTACAATAACATCTCTAAAGCTCTTAGTAGGGCAAAACAATCATTGAAAAATAACAACGATATTGTGATTAAAATGTCGGATAAGGGGGGTAGCATTACCGTACTAGACAGGGAAATGTATAAAAGTCAAATTTTAAAGTTGTTGGAAGACACAGACACATACAAAAAATTAACATGTAATCTAACCACCATGTTTCAAAAGAAACTTGACAAACTTATAAGTGATGGGCTAAATAGTGGTGTACTGACAAAAAAACAATCAGAATATATTACTGTACAATGCCCTACTATCCCAATCATGCACGCATTACCCAAAACACATAAAGGTATAGTTCCTCCTCCCATGCGTCCCATAGTGTCAGGGATAGGTTCAATGACAGAAAAACTCTCGGAATGGTTAGACTCCCTGCTACAACCTCTAGCAGTAAAAACCCCGGGTCATTTACGTGATACAAGAGATGTTTTATGCTCATTTGTAGATAAAAAGTGGAAAGATGAATTTACATGGTTGAGCTGTGATGTGACCTCTCTTTATACCAGTATCCCTCACCATATAGCTCAGAGAGCATTAGAACATCATCTACTCAGACACAGTACCTATAGCTATGAATTACAATCTTTCATACTTGAGGTACTCACGTTTCTTATGACACACAATTTCTTTAAATTTGATAATACATTTTACTTACAACTGACTGGAGTATCAATGGGAGCCAAGTTCTCCCCCTCCCTGGCAAATCTTGTGATGGCCTGGTGGGAGGAATTGTTCATCTTTTCTAGTGCTAATCCCTTTGGCAGATCCATCAATTGGTATTCAAGATACATTGATGACCTGCTATTTATATGGGAGGGTAATATATTAGACATCCCTAACTTTATACACTATCTGAATGACAACCAATTTAACTTAAAATTTACTCATTTGGTCCAAAAAAACACTATTCAGTTCTTAGATCTAGAACTCACAGGCCAATCAGGAGAAATAATTAACACTAAAACCTATCGCAAACCCATCTCAGGAAACACCATCCTGCATGCAACAAGCAGCCATCCCAAACAGACTATATCATCAATCCCTGTGGGTGAGATGTACCGGACGAAAATAAATTGTAGTGATGATAGCAATTACCAAGTGGAACAACAACAAATAGAAAGGAGACTACGAAAAAGAGGGTACCCAGAATGGACCTTAAAAAGAGCATCCTCCATTGTAAAGCATAAACCTAGAAATCTACTCCTTGAACCAAAATGTAACAAAAATATCATCCGAAATATACCCACTCTGGTGTTACAGTACAGTACTCAGTTCAATGCCATTAAGAAAATCGTTCAAAGAAACTTAGTTATCCTTATGGATGATGACATCTTGTCAGATATTCTGAAGGAAGGCTGTCAAGTAGTACACAGAAAAGCTCCCTCTTTAGGTGATGCTCTCTCTTTCTCTGTTCTTCCGCTAAATACTTTAAAGCCCACTTGGCTTCATTATGCGTTTTTTTTTTAGATGCGGCTCACATCCTTGCAAAGTTTGCTCATATGCTAAACCTACAAAAACTTTCAGAGACTCAGATAATGTAACTAACTTTACAATCCAAAATCACATCAATTGTAATAGTGAAGCACTAATTTACATTATAGAGTGCAACACATGCAATCTCATGTACATAGGATGTACCAGCCGTAAATTTAAAGTGAGAATACTGGAACATCTGGGTTATATAAAAAATCCAAACATTGCAAATATTTCCAATGTTGTAAGACATTTTATAACCCAACATAATAGATCTACTACAAGCTTTCAATGTTATGCCATAGAAAAAGTAAAATCACCAATTAGAGGGGGGAACATAAAACACAAAATCTTATCACGAGAAGCCTACTGGATATTCACTCTAAAAATGAGAGTCCCCGATGGACTTAACCTTAGAAAATAACTTATGTTCCACTTCTAATGGATAAAAATAATACAGAATCAGCAACACAAATTTAGGAATGCTAAAACATTGGCTAGTAAAGTAATATCACAACCACAATGCCATCTAAATGATTATTTGTGTTCGTCGGGGCATATTGTTCTATACAATGCGCATAATTTCCTAATTATGAGTAAGGAACAAAAATAATGAACAAAAATATTACAGAATAATTAATAGCAAACTAGAAAATATTAAAAGTTTGGCTAATAAAGTAATACTATTACTATAGTGATATCTGTTTGGTTTTATGCATTTGTCGGGTCATACTATTCTGTACGATGTACATTATTTCCACCTGTTATAACATTTATGGGTAAGAAAATAATATTCATGTCTGCCCCAAACACTTAATTATAGTAATCTTCTCAGTTCAGAACTAATTTTAAATTGTTTGAAATATTGAATTTTTTAGCCTATAATACATATTTTTAATCTCTCGATGTGAGCATTAAAGAGGTTTATATACGTCAGCCTTACAAATTAAATATTATTTCATTAAACTACAACTAGAACATTTGGTATTTCTATCATTTTTGGACATGTTCAGTGTCCATGATATGATAAACATGACAACTACTATAGAATAACAACATAACACTTTACCGGCGTTTCAGTTCAGCACCATTCTGCTGGACAGCTCCATTACGATACATAGCTTCCATTCATAAATTGCTCAAGCTAGTTGTGCGCCCTCTTGTGTAACAAAAACCAATATGCTGGATAGCATTACCTTGCTCATCCAATAGCATTACCCTGCTGAACTAGTTGCAGCTACTAGGTTTAATTACCACCTGTAGGTAACCGGATATAAACCTCCCCCTGATAGTCTGTCATTTAGCAAAAAGCCATGAGGAAGGACGCAGTGTGCGTCTGAAACGCGTAGGCACCTTCTATCTATCTCTAAGTATTACACTCGGGACTAATCTTGTTTTAAATACTCCAAATAAAATTGGAACAATGTTCTATTTTAACTAACTGCGTTGGATCCTCTATTCTTTCTTTTTCCTCCATCTTAAGACCTTGATCCGAGATGACGTAGCCCAGGAAGGGCAAAGACCTCTTTTCAAAGGTGCACTTTTCCAACTTGGCATACAAGCGATTCTCTCTTAGTCGCAAAAGAACTTGACGAACATGCCTCCGATGGGTCATCAGATCTGGGGAGAAAATTAAAATATCATCGAGATAAACTACAACACACATATAGAGGAGACCCTCGGAAGATATCATTAACGAACTCCTAAAAAATACTGCGGGAGCGTTACACAGTCCGAAGGGCATCACTAGGTATTCGTAGTGCCCATCGCGGGTGTTAAATGCCGTCTTCCATTCGTCACCCCGGCGAATCCGGATTAGATTATAAGCCCCCCGCAGATCTACCTTGGAAAAAAATTTGGCTCCTCGTATGCAATCGAAGAGCTCGGAAATAAGTGGCAACGGGTATTTGTTCTTGACCGTGATCTGATTGAGACCATGGTAGACAATGCAGGGTCGAAGAGATCCTTCTCTCTTCTTAACGAAGAAGAAGCCAGCCCCGGCCGGGGAGGAAGATTTTCGAATAAAAGCCCTCTCCAAGTTCTCCTTGATATAGGCTGACATCGATAAAGTCTCTGGCAAGGAGAGAGGATATACTCGTCCACGGGGAAGAGAACATAGGGAACCAATTCAATGGGACAGTCATAATTCCGATGTGGAGGCAACGTCTCAGCCTCTCGTTTGCAAAAGACATCCGCAAAACTGGCATACTGAGATGGTAGACCGGAAAGTGACTGAGGCAGAGGGGGCACAACAGGACGGACTTGTGACAGGCAATGACTATGGCATCTGGAACCCCATTGAAGAACCTCTCCAAGAACTCCAGTCAAGTGTCGGGGCGTGTAGACGGAGCCATGGCAGACCCAGCAGGATAGGATTGATAGACTTGGGTAGTACCAGGAAGGTGATCTGTTCTGAGTGAAGAGCTCCGACCCGTAGTGTCAACGGCTCTGTGATGAGCATGATCGGATCAGGCAATGGTAGACCATTCACGGAGGCAACAGACGGACTGTGGGTAGACTAAAACGATCCACTAGATCCTGCTGGATGAAATTAGCAGCCGCTCCAGAGTCAAGATAGGCGGAGGAAGGATGTGATGTCTCTCCGGTGACGATGGCCACAAGAATCGATAATCTGGAAGAGGCTAACAGGATGGGGGCATCCAAGGTAGAAGGAAGGTCACGGGCTGCCAGTTTGTCCTTGATGTGAGAGGACAGTCCCTGCCAGAAGGTCGTCACCAGTGCCTCATTGTTCCATGCCAGCTCGGCTGCTAGGGTATGGAAGGAGATAGCATACTCCCCTACAGTGGAGCCTTCTTGCTTGAGGGTCAACAGAGTGGCTGCAGCAGAGGATGTTCGACCCGGCTCCTCGAACACGGCACGAAAGGACTGCAGGAAGAAGGCTAGGTCCGCGGATACACGTCCTTGTTGCTCCAAAATTGGGTTTGCCCATGCGAGGGCCTTGCCAGCGAGGAGGGAGATAATAAACGCCACTTTGCCCTCCTTGGAGGGGAAGAGATGAGGCTGTAGCCTAAAATGCATCGTGCATTGTTTGAGAAATCCTCTACATGCTCTGGGGTCGCCGTCGTAGCGAGGAGGAAGAGGCAGAGGAACTGTGGATCCGGGACAAACAGGAGGAGCAACAGGCAGTGGCACAGCAACAGCTTCAGGAGGAAGAACCGGAGGTGGAACAGCGAGTCAATCCAGGCGGACAAGGATAGAATTCACCGCCTCAAGGAGTTGATCCTGACGTGTGCGTAGGTCATGCATCTCTGTCTAAATCTTCTGGACTGCGGTCTTGGGCTGGCCAGCGGGTTCCATGGCCTGAGCGTACTGTCACGAACACAGGGTATGTGGACCCACTAGGTCGCTCCGCCGTAGCGGGGAGGCAGCTGACAAGGTCACAGTCTATGCGAAAGTCAATGGCAGACAGTAATGCTTGGGTACCTGAAATAGTCTGGACGGTGGCTGTGGCTACAGCACGGATGGAGGCTGGTGCGGCAGGTGGCGCCAGACGTGGCGGGCAGTATGCGATGATGCAGAAGACACTGGACGTGGCTCTTAATAAATTTGATACAACTTTGGCTGTCAAGGCTCCACAAACTGAAATCGATGCCAGAAACAATCTGCCATGGATTTCCGCTATAATTTACGCCAATGCCTGATGTAACTTATAGTAAATCTGTCGAGCAAGAGGACCTCACCTCCCGTTGTTGCATATAACCAATGGGTGGAATTAAAAAAGACTGGCATTTTTATACGCCAATTTTAAACCGAAGCCTACTGAAATAAGCTTTGAAATATTCGGACCCCGGCCTAGAGCATCGGTAGCACTCTGGCCGGGGATTCCAGTACCAGTGGGGCCCCTCACGTCACTGTCGATACATGGACAGTAAAGTCAGGGGATCCTACAGAAGCAGAATCCCCGGCTAGAGCATTGCCGACGCTTTGGCCGGCGATTCCGGCATCTCAAAGCCCCTAACATCACTGTCCATATCTGGACATTGACGTCAAGGGCTCCTTCCAGGAGCGGAATCACTGGCCAGAGCATTGGCAACGCTCTGGCCTGAAATTCTCGCATTACAAATCCCTTAATATTACTATCTATGTAACGTCAAGGTTTCCTCCATGAGCAGAATCCCTGGCCAGAGCATTGCCAATGCTCTGGTTGGGGATTCCAACATCTCAAAGCCTCTAACGTCACTGTCCATATTTTGACCCTGACATCAGAATCTCCCTCCAGGAGCGTAATGCCCAGCTAGAGCAATGCCGAGGTTCTGGCCTAGGATTTTGGCATCTTAAAGCTCCTGAACTCACAGTCCATTTATGGATAGTGTTGTCAGGGTCTCCTCAAGGAGCGGAATTCCCAGCCAGAGCGTTGCCAACGTTCTGCCTGTGGATTCTGAGTTTTTAAGCTCCTAACATCACTGTTCATATATGGACAGTGATGTCAAGGGCCTTCCCAAGACAGGGGCCCCCAGCCAGAGGGCTTTCGATGCTCTGGCTGGGGACTCCATAGTTGAAAGCCCCTGACATCACTGTCCATATATGGAAAGTGACATCACAGGCTCCCTCAAGAACCGTTTTTTCCTGCCACAGCATTGTCGATGCTCTGGCTAGGGATTTCAGCATCTCAAATCCTCTGACGTCACTGTCCATATATACACAGTGACGTTAGGGGCTTCCTCCAGGAGCAGAAACCTTGTCCAGAGTGTTGCCGATGTTCTAGCCTAGGATTCTGGCATCTTAAAACCCCTGTAGTCACTGTCCATATATGGATAGTAACGTCAGGGGTTCCTACCAGGGGCCGAATCCCAGGCCAGAGCAATGCTAACGCTCTGGGTGTGGATTCTTGATTTTTTTTTAAGCCCCTAACATCACTGTCCATATATGGACAGTAACGTCAGGAGCTGTCCCGAGCCTAGTGCTTAAAGTAGCTCTGTGCCCGCGAAATTCAGGTGACATATCCCACTGTATGCCTATACAATGGGATACGTCGAGGCCTTCCGTTGGAGGTATACGTACAGTCTTCTCCCGACATATACCTCAGTCGAAAAGAAAAAACTTAATGGGAACATACTCTAAGAAGCCCACAGCTCTGAACAAATTTGGCGCACCTTGGGTGTTCAGTGCTCCACAAACAGATACCTACGCCAGCTAGCATAGATTTCAGCTATAATATCTCACTAGTGTAAACTATATTAAATCTGTCATGCTGGAGGTCCCCTCTCCCGCTGGTACCAACTTACTATTTAAAAGATGCGAAAACAGCATAAAGTCTCAAAAAGCTAACATTGTTACTCAAAACTCAAAATTTCCAATTACAATACTTCACAAAATTACGGATTTTAAAAATGTTTACTTTTGAGCTACTTTGCCTAAATTGTTAGCAAATGGAATAAAAAAACACCCAGGAAAAAAAAGCAATTAAAAAACTATGGCCTCCTCCATTTCCCCTCTAGCCATCCTTTCCATCTCCAAAATGGTGTGTTTTCTGCCATTTTAGGTAGAAAAAAAAAATCTATTTGCTTACCATTTAGGCAAAGTAGCATTAGAATATAGTATGCAGCTTCTCAAACTCTACCTTGGAGAGCTGTCTGGTTTGTATTTTAATAGTAAGTTTTTAATCTAAATTTACTTTTTACTCTGGTTTTTTTTGGTTCAAAATTTCGAGCTCACATTGACTTGGTCCTCCACTATAGGACCTCTCTATCTGTTGAACTAAGTATCATTACTAAAACTTATCTGAATCTGATTCTTAAACATCTAGTTACTACTTCTGAT
The DNA here is from genome assembly GCF_050947455.1 of Rhinoderma darwinii. NCBI lineage: Eukaryota > Metazoa > Chordata > Amphibia > Anura > Rhinodermatidae > Rhinoderma > Rhinoderma darwinii. The sequence continues at coordinate 2,347,687 of NW_027461968.1, read as the reverse complement.
CATACAGTACAGTCAGCCAAGCATACCAAGTTACCAAGTTCAATCACACAATATTAAAATGAGTAAGGAGCATGGATACATATCAGCATTAGATACACATGGGTAGAACTTACCATTGTCAAACCTTGTTCTTAAAGCTTAAAAAAATGGTTTCAATTCATTAAAGATCATATCCAACTACTACCATAACAATTGACAGACATCAGGGGCTCCTTCCAGGAGAGTAATCACTAACCAGAGCATTGCCGACGCTCTGGCCATGGATTCCTGGGTTTTTAAACTCCTAACATCACTGTCCATATAGTGAAAGTGACATCAAGGGCTTTCCCAAATCAGGAGTTCCCGGCCAGTGAGTGCTTGCGATGCTCTGGCTGGGGACTCCAGAGATTAAAGCCAAATATGGATATTTAAAGCCATATATGCACAGTAAAGTGAGAGGCTTTCCCTACAAGCGTAATTCCCGGCCACAGCGCTGCCAACGCTCCGACTTGGAATTCTCACATTACAAAGCCCCTAATGTCACTGTCTATGTACAGACAGTAACATCAAGGGATCCTCCAGGAGCAGAATCTATATATGGACAGTGACGTCAGGGGCTCCCTCCAGGAGTGGAATCCCCAGCCAGTGCAATGCCAGTGTTCTGGCCTAGGATTTTGGCATCTTAAAGCTCCTAACGTCAGTGTCCATTTATGGACAGTGTTGTCAGGGGCTTCCCTAGGAGCAGAATCCCCAGTCAGAGCGTTGCTAACGTCAGGGGCTTTCCGAGCCTAGTGCTTAAAGTAACGCTGTGCCCGGGGAGTTCAGGTGATATATCCCACTCTATGCCTATACAGCCTTCCGTTGGAGGTATACGTAGAGACTTCTCCCGACGCATACCTCTGACGAAAAGAAAAAATTGAATGTGAACATACTCCAAGAAGCCCACAGCTCTGAATAAATATGGCGCAACTTGGGTTGTCAGTGCTGCACAAACTGACATCTACACCAGTTAGCATAGATGTCAGCTATAATATCCGCAGGTGTAAATTAAATATGTCATGCAGGAGATCCGCTCTCCCGCTGGTCCCGACTTACAATTTGAAAAGACGCGAAAACTGCATAAAGTCTCAAAAAGCTAACATTTTTACTCAAAACGGACATGCGCCAAAATTTCCCATTACATTACTTTACAATATCATGTATTATAAAGACATTTACTTTTGAGCTACTTTGACTAAATCGTTAGCAAATGGGAAAAAAAAACTCCAAGGAAAAAAATGTAATTAAAAAACTACGGCCTCCTCCATTTCCCCTCTAGCCGTCCTTTCCATCTCCAAAATGGTGTGTTTTCTGCCATTTTAGGTAGAACAATTTCTATTTGCTCACCATTTAGGCAAAGTAGAAGGAGGGTATATTATGCAGCTTCTCAAACTCTACCTTGAAGAGCTGTGTGGTTTGTATTTTAATAGTAACTTTTTAATCTAAATTTACTTTTTACTCTGCCTGACTTGGTATTTATTTGTTCAGAGTTTCAAGCTCACATTGACTTGGTCCTCCCCTATAGGACCTCTCTATCTGTTGAACTAAGTATCATTACTAAAACTTATCTGAATCTGATTCTTAAACATCTAGCCATTACTTCTGATCATACAGTACAGAAAAGGCCGGACACATCACGAAGTGATTGGGGGAGGCAGACATGACCAGGGTTGCAGGGGAGAAGGAATGAGGTGAAAAGTTCAAATGGAGGAGGGGGAGAAAGGAGAAGGGGAGGGGGGGTGGTTAGGAGGGGGCGAGGTTAACCGAGGGCATATAGGAAGGGTGAGGGACAGTTTCGCGCCATTCACGCCCCAAGAAAGCAGGTTAGCCCTTGTCATACAGGACTGACCTGAGGCGCGATGCAGGCCCTGATGGAGCAAGTGCGGCAGGCTGTGGTGGAACGGGGCATGGCCTGGCTTGAGGAGGAGCTCGGGAGGACTGGTCCGGCGGTCTCGGGGCAGGAGTTGTCGGCAGGGCTAGAGGAGGCAGCGGGAACGAGTGCGGCCGGGACGCAGGCTGCACCAGAGGAGTTGGCATCCCCCCTCCGGCGGTCACGGCGGGTGCGGCCTCCAGAGCGCCTTAGCCCGGACGATTTTCCTAGGGCTCGGCGCAGGCTTGGGAGCCCCTCGAGGGACCCTTTGGGCCGGGATTCTGCTTCCACCGCTAGGGGCGGAGGTCCCGGTCCGGGAGGAATCCCAGTCGCCGGTCGGGCCCTTCGGAGAGTGGAGGGCAGGGTCCCAGGCCAGAGGGACAGCCTCCCATCTCCAGGTCAACACCGCGTGGATTTGCGGTGGGCCGATCTGGCGATGCACCAGTTGGGTGGCCCGCCTGTCAGCTGGATGATGTCCCTGGACGGTCACGCAGGCCACAATCGGTGGTGCTGCAGAGGGAGGGGGAAGCAGTGGAGGGAGAGCGGAGGTCGGGACGGCCCCTGACGTCGTGTGGTGATGCCGAGGTCCAGGACGGTGTTTACGGCTGTAGAGCCTGCGGCGCGGCTTCAGGCCCCAGATGTCCGGAGGCGGGTGAAGACGGAAGTGTGCCGATGGAGGATGGTCGTCGTGGGGGTCCCGTCGCCCCGGCTGGTGGGAACTCAGCGCCCACGCAGTCTGGTGAGTCACTCTCACCGTTACATACATTTCCAGTGATATTTAGATCCCCAGGGGTCGGGGTGGGTTCCCAAGGGGAGGCAGTTAGAGATGTTGATAATAGTGGGTTGTTGTCTACTGTTAGGGGGGGGGAGATGTTCAGGAATTGCTTGGCTGTGTAAAGGCGTTGCTAGCGCATCGTGAGGGGGGCAGGTTGCCCGCTACATCCCCGCTCGCGGCGTGGGGCCCTGCAGCGGGGGGGGGGGGGGGCGGAGAAACCGAGCACCCCCTGAGGGCGGTTCCCGTGGTGGAGGGTGGGGGGGTGACGGTTGCGGTGCAAACTGATAAGGATAAGGATGTGGATAGGGTGAGGTTAGATGATAAAGCAAAAGGTGAAGTGTACGTTTGTTTTGAGGGGTTGTTGGGGTCACATTTAAAGACTGAAGTAAAGGAAAAAATTTTGAAGGATGAATACGTCGAAATTTTCTCGCTTCTTCCCTTGGAAAAATGTAACTTAGATAAGGGTAAAAGGTGGGAAAGTAAAAAGGAGGAGGAGGAGAAGCATCGATACCGTTTAATCCCTCAGACGTTTGTGAATTGGTTACAGGCATTTGCCATTCTGGCCAGTGTTATAGGGGAAAAGGCGCCGGAAAATTGTTCCGCCCTTTTCGGGTACATGGATGCGATAGGTGAGGCGCATCGGTCGTATGGTGGTCAGACTTGGTTGCGGTATGATGAACAGTTTCGTCAGAGGAAAGCGGTTCGTCCCAACATTAGGTGGGACAATAAAGACATTGGGCTCTGGTTAAAGGTAATGGCCCCGGCTAAGTTCGGGCAGTCCTTTCAAGTGGGGGGGGCTGGGGTTGCCGGCCCCTCAGGACAATCGGGACAATCGGGGGAGGGACAGGAGGGAGGTCGGGCTTGTGCTGGCAGTTTAACGACGGCCAATGCAAGTTCGGGGCGGGATGTAAGTTCAAGCATTCTTGCTCCTCTTGCGGCGGGACTTCGCACGGGTCCGCCAAGTGTTTTAAAAAAGGTAAAGGCAAAGGGGGGAGTGGTGGGGGCCATGGGGCTGACTCCGGTGAGGTGGGAAGAGATGGAGCCGTACCTAAATAGGTTCCCGGATAGGGAGAAAGGCGAGTTGTTGTTGCGTGGTTTTCAGTTTGGTTTTGTGATCCCTTCCCCGGTTCACGCGGTCCCCCTTTCTCTACGGAATTTGAAGTCGGCAATGGATTATCCGGAGGTGGTGTCAGACAAATTGAGGGAAAGAGGTGGGGTTAGGGCGCATGGCGGGGCCGTTCCCGTCTCGTCCCGTACAGGACATGGTTGTATCGCCATTAGGGGTTGTTCCAAAGAAAGAGCCGAATAAATTCCGGCTTATCCATCATTTGTCACATCCGCGGGGGTTGTCCGTTAATGATGCCATTGCCCCTGAGCTGTGCTCGGTGGTATATACGTCGTTTGACGCAGCGGTTGAGTGGGTGCGACGGTACGGGGCGGGGGCCCTTATGGCAAAGACCGACGTGGAAGCGGCCTTCCGGCTTCTCCCGGTGCACCCGGACAGCCAGCGGCTGTTGGGGTGTTACTGGGAGGGGGCTTACTATATGGATCGGTGTCTCCCGATGGGTTGCTCGGTGTCTTGCGCTTACTTCGAGGCGTTCAGTTCGTTCCTGGAGTGGGTAATCCGTGAAGTGGCAGGGTTAGAGTCGGTCATCCATTATTTAGATGACTTCCTGTGTGTGGACCCAGCGGGTTGGGGGTGTGCGCTAATTTGCTGGGGGCAATCCAGTGGGTCGCTCATCGTTTTGGGGTTCCGTTATCCCCAGAGAAGACTGTTGGTCCCAGCACTTGTATAGTTTTTCTTGGCATTACCCTGGATTCGGTGGCAATGGAATGCCGACTTCCTAGTGATAAGCTTGATGCGCTGCGATTGGAGGTGTGCAGGACGGGTCGGCTTCGTAAGATTCAGCTGCGGGAGTTGCAATCGTTATTAGGGAAACTTAATTTTGCTTGTCGGATAATGCCCATGGGCAGAGTTTTTTGCAGGAGGTTGGCGTCAGCGACGGCGGGGGTTAGAGCCCCACACCATTTTGTGCGGTTGACACGGGAGCATCGGGATGATTTGGCAGTATGGAGAGAGTTTTTACACTTGTATAATGGGAAGTCATTACTTATCTCGCCGGCGGTGGATAATGTTCAATGGGAATTGTTTACAGATGCTTCAGGTAGTGTGGGGTTCGGTATATACTGTAACGGACAATGGTGCGTGGGGCAGTGGCCGGAGGAATGGGTATCTTTGGGACTGGTGCGTAATCTTGTACTTCTGGAACTCTTCCCGATTGTGGTGGCGGTGGAAATTTGGGGGGAGCGTTTTCGAAATAGCAAGGTGCGATTCCACTGTGATAATATGGGGGTGGGGGTGACGATCAATAATGTAACGGCTTCTTCCCCCCCCGGTGGTTAGGTTGTTGCGGCGGCTGGTGTTGCGATGTTTGTCACTCAATGCTTGGATTGTTGCGGTTCATGTTCCGGGGGTGCAAAATGACATTGCGGATTCTCTCTCTCGCCTACAGTGGGAGCGGTTTCGTCTGTTGGCACCGGAGGCGGATCTGGAAAGGGTCGCGTTCCCGGGACGGCTTTGGGATTGGTTTGCGAGCAGCAGCAGGTTTGATCAAGTCCTCTCTAGCGCCTGGTACATGGTTGGCGTACGACGCGGCGTGGAAGGACTGGGTGTCGTGGTTAGCAGGTTTGCCCGAAGTCGGGTCTATGGAGGAACAGGTGGTAGCTTTGTTGGGCTTCTTGGGTCGGGTATCGATGGAAGGCTGGTCGGTGTCTAAAGTGAATCGTTTTATTTCAGCTTTGGCATTTGGTTTTAAACTAAGGGGGTTGGCGGACTTGACGAAGGATTTCTTGATTGTCCAAGCTTTAAAGGGGTTTCGGAAAAAGGGGGCGGGGCGGCCGGACGGCCGTCGCCCGTTTTCTTTCGCGCTTTTAGCGCAGTTGGGTGAAGTATTGGGGAGGGTGTGTTTCTCGGGCTATGAAGTAGCATTGTTTCAGTTGGCTTTTTCGTGGGCGTTTTTTGGAGCTTTACGAGTGGGTGAGCTAATTTCCCCCAGCAAGAAGAGAGCGGGGGGTTTGCAATCGGAAGATGTAACATGAGGCGGGAAGAGAGTGGAATTCTGGGTGAGGCGGTCAAAAATGGATCAAAGGGGTAAGGGTAAACGGGTGATACTGGGGGCTGTGGCGGGGGCAGGGATGTGCCCGGTGAGATGCTACGCGCGGTACGCCGCGCTACAAGGGAGTAGTGGGGGGCCGCTGTTATGTCATAAGGATGGTGTCTTCTTGTCACGATGCCAGTTTACAGTTGTCTTCCGTAGATGTTTGGGGGAGTTGGGTTTGGATAAGGCTATTTATTCACTGCACTCTTTTCGTATTGGGGCAGCCACGGAAGCTGCGTCATGGGGTTTGGGGCCTGAGGTGGTGAAGCGCATAGGTCGTTGGGATTCTGTGAGGTATAAGTCCTACGTGCGTCTCCACTCTATGTGATTTGCATTCCTCGTCTCTTCATGGTATTTCCGGTTTGTGTCATCTTTGTTATTCTTCTATTACAGATGGCTCACCTGCACTGGTGTGGATACTTGGACACTCGTATGTGCACTGGGGGGCTTTAAGGGCTGATGTGCGGCCGGATGGGCGGCAGCTGGGTTTCCAAAGGTCATCGGTGGTGATACGGTGGCTGGGCACACGCGGCATGGTGTGGAGTCGAGTTTTGCCGGATTTTCATCGGTATGCGCAGTTGGATCGGGTTCCCGAGTTGTTGGTCCTTCATGTGGGGGGTAACGACTTGGGTACTCGTCCGTTTAGAGAACTGATTCGGGATGTCAAGTATGACCTTCTCCGGCTGTGGTCCTGTTTTCCGAAGGTGAAGGTGATTTGGTCGGAAATTGTGCCGCCGAGTGTATGGCGAAATGCGCGTTCGATAGAACGTATAAACAAGGCCCGGGTAAAAGTTAATCGGGCGGTTTCCAGCTTTGTGGTAAAAAACGGGGGTTTTTTTGTTCGGCACTACGATTTTGAGGATGGCCATGGGAAATATTGGCTAGGTGACGGAGTGCATCTGAATGCGGTGGGCATTGACCTGTGGGCTTTGCGGATTCAAGAAGGGATTGAACGCGCAACGTTGGATGGTGGGGGCTCGCATACTTAAAGGTGGTTTAAGTATGCACGTGTGGCGGATTGGGGGGTCCTTGGAGTTGGTGGTAATTTGAAGTGGGGGATTCATCAGAGGTATGGTTCCTAACAAATACATAATTGCTCATGGATATGGGCGTATTTTGGCCTCCTGCTGGGTGGTGTCCCGGGGAGTGGTTTGACATACTTGGCAAGCCAACTGCGGAGTAGAAAGGTGCCTCTGAGCCTGTAGGGAGACGGCTGGTGGTAAGTAGCTATACAGGGGGCAGTTAGGCGCCAAAGTTTTGGAGCTCCAAGGACTCCCCTTTCCTAGTGATGTTATTTATAAAGTTATGTTTTATGTTCATGTAAATTTGTTAATAAAATGGCTGCTGTGGCCGAAATTTTCCAAGCCACTGTCTCGTGTGTCTCACTAGGGATGGGAGAGTGGCATGGAAGAGGGGAAGGGGCCATGAAGCAGAAAAGGGGGGGTGGACAGTATCGAAGGGGAGGTTAGGGAAAAAGGTTTCGAAATGGGCGAGCTCTGTAATCCCATGGTCATGTCAGGCAAGAATATCAAATTCAATCACACAATATTAAAATAAGTAAGGAGCATGGATACATATCAGCATTACATACACATGGGAAGAACTTTTTATTGTCAAACCTTGCTCTAAAGAGCTTAAAAAAAAAATACTTTAAATTCATTAAAGCTCATATCCGACTACCTTAATTCATTTACCCTACCTTAACAACTAACAATGTCACTTGTGATAATTGACTTTTAAGTCCTAAAGCTGGTTACATGAATGCAATGGGGGAATTTATTAGGACTGGCATTTCATATACCGGTTTTAAACAGAAACCTTCAGAAGTAAGTTGCCATAAATTTACTAAGAAACGGACGGCTCTTAATAAATCTGCCGCAACATGGGCTGTCAGGGCTCCACAAACTCAAAGCTAAGCCAGATACAAGCTTGCATAGATTTCCGCTATGATTTACACAAATTTCAGTTTTGTTTATATTGAATCTGTCGTGCAGCAGAACCCCCTACCGCTGGGACCCACTTCCTGTTTGGAAAGAGGCGAAAGCAGCATAATTTTTTTTTTAAAACAGGCGTGCAACATAATTTGCAACTTTTCTTCTGTCAGATAACTACCGCAAGATATTTAATAAGTCTCCCTCAATGTCTTTATTTTGACCCATTACATTGCTTTACAAAATCAAGTATTATAAACACATCTACTTTTGAGTTACTTTGCCAAAATTGTCAGCAAATAGAATAAAAAACACCTAGGAAAAAAAATGCAATTTAAAAACACCGGCCTCCTCCATTTCCCCTCTAGCCGTCCTTTCCATCTCCAATATAGGTGTGTTTTCTGCCATTTTAGGAAGAAAAATAAAATAATCAATTTGCTTACCATTTAGGCAAAGTAGCAGGAGAGTATAGTATGCAGCTTCTCAAACTCTAACTTGGTAGGGAGCTGTCTGTTTTTTTTTTTTTAATAGTAACTTTTTATCTTGTCTAGAACATCATGTTCAATCACACAATATTAAAACATACGTAAGAAGCATGATTATATATCAGCATGGCTCTTAATAAATTTGATACAACTTTGGCTGTCAAGGCTCCACAAACTGAAATCAACGCCAGAAACAATCTGCCATGGATTTCCGCTATAATTTACGCCAATGCCTGATGTAACTTATAGTAAATCTGTCGAGCAAGAGGACCTCACCTCCCGTTGTTGATTATAACCAATGGGTGGAATTAAAAAAGACTGGCATTTTTATACGCCAATTTTAAACCGAAGCCTACTGAAATAAGCTTTGAACTATTCGGACCCCGGCCTAGAGCATCGGTAGCACTCTGGTCGGGGATTCCAGCACTAGTGGGGCCCCTGACGTTACCGCCTTTTTATGGACAATGACGTCAGGGGTTCCCTCTAGAAGTCGAGTCCCCAGCCACAGCTTTGCCAATGGTCTGGTCTGGGACACTTGCATTAGAAAGCCCCTCACGTCACTGTCGATACATGGACAGTAAAGTCAGGGGATCCTACAGAAGCAGAATCCCTGGCTAGAGCGTTGCCGACGCTTTGGCTGGCGATTCCGGCATCTCAAAGCCCCTAACATCACTGTCCATATCTGGACATTGACGTCAAGGGCTCCTTCCAGGAGCAGAATCACTGGCCAGAGCATTGGCAACGCTCTGGCTTGAAATTCTCGCATTACAATTCCCTTAATATTACTATCTATGTAACGTCAAGGTTTGCTCCAGGAGCAGAATCCCTGGCCAGAGCATTGCCAATGCTCTGGTCGGGGATTCCAACATCTCAAAGCCTCTAACGTCACTGTCCATATTTTGACCCTGACATCAGAATCTCCCTCCAGGAGCGGAAATGCCCAGCTAGAGCAATGCCAAGGTTCTGGCCTAGGATTTCGGCATCTTAAAGCTCCTGAACTCACAGTCCATTTATGGATAGTGTTGTCAGGGTCTCCTCAAGGAGCGGAATTCCCAGCCAGAGCGTTGCCAACGTTCTGCCTGTGGATTCTGCGTTTTTAAGCTCCTAACATCACTGTTCATATATGGACAGTGATGTCAAGGGCCTTCCCAAGACAGGGGCCCCCAGCCAGAGGGCTTTCGATGCTCTGGCTGGCGACTCCATAGTTGAAAGCCCCTGACATCACTGTACATATATGGAAAGTGACATCACAGGCTCCCTCAAGAACCGGTTTTCCCTGCCACAGCATTGTCGATGCTCTGGCTAGGGATTCCAGCATCTCAAATCCTCTGACGTCACTGTCCATATATACACAGTGACGTTAGGGGCTTCCTCCAGGAGGAGAAACCTTGTCCAGAGTGTTGCCGATGTTCTAGCCTAGGATTCTGGCATCTTAAAACCCCTGTAGTCACTGTCCATATATGGACAGTAACGTCAGGGGCTCCTCCAGGGGCCGAATCCCAGGCCAGAGCAATGCTAACGCTCTGGGTGTGGATTCTTGATTTTTTTTTAAGCCCCTAACATCACTGTCCATATATGGACAGTAACGTCAGGGGCTTTCCCGAGCCTAGTGCTTAACCCCTTAATGACCGGGCCATTTTGACCAAGGATTATTTTTTGTTTTTTCACGGTCGCATTCCAAGAGTCGTAACTGTTTTTGTATTCCGTCTATATAGCCGTATAAGGGCTTGTTTTTTGCGGGACGAGTTGTATTTTGTAATTGTACCATTTTTAGATGCTTATAATATATCGATTAACTTTTATTAACTTTATTTTAGGAGAAAATGGAAAATAAGCAGCTATTCCAGCATTGATTTTCATGTTACAAATTTACGCCGTTTACTATGCAGCGTAAATAACATGTTCACTTTATTCTATGGGTCGGCACGAATACGGGGATACCAAATATGTAAGGGTTTTATATGTTTTCCTACGTTTGCACAATAAAAAGCCTTTTAGAAAAAAATTGCTTGTTTTTGCATCACCGCATTCCAAGAGCCGTAACGTTTTTATTTTTCCGTCAATGTGGCCGTATGTGGGCTTGATTTTTGTGGGCCAATATGTAGTTTTCATTAGTACTATTTTAGGGTACATAGGACTTATAGATTAATTTTTATTTATGGGGGGAATGGGAGAAAAGAGAGAATTTTGCAGTTGTTTTTTGCGTTTTTTTTGGAAGCCGTTCATCCGGCGGTTTAATTCATGTGTTCATTTTATTGTTCAAGTTGTTACGATCGCGGGGATACCATATATGTGTATGTGTGATTTGTTTTGACACTTTTACTAAATAAAACCACTTTTTGGGCAAAAAAAGTCGTTTTAATTGATTTTCACTGTAATTATTATTATTTTTTTTTTCACCAACTTTATTTAACTGATTGACATTTTTTTTTTAGTCCCACCAGGGGACTTCACTATGCGATCTGCTGATCGCATATATAATGCTTTGGTATACTTAGTATACCAAAGCATTATTGCCTGTCAGTGTAAAACTGACAGGCAATCTGTTAGGTCATGCCTCCGGCATCGCCTAACACACAGATGCTGAAGGCAGACCTGGGGGTCTTTGTTAGACCCCCCGCTGCCATGGAAACCCGACGGCGATCCGCGATTTGTTTGCGGGGGTGCCGATGGGGTGACAGAGGGAGCTCCCTCCCTCTGTCAAACACATTAGATGCCGCTGTCACTATTGACAGCGGCATTTAATGGGTTAAACTGCCGGAATCGGAGCGCGCTTCGATTCCGGCAGTTGCAGCAGGAGCCAGGATGTGCATAACAGCTATGCTCCTGCCGCTGATCGCGTGGGTACAGTGTCAGTACCCGCGCCATCACAGGACGGATATATCCGTCCTCCTGCGCGAACTAGCAGCTCCTGAGGACGGATATATCCGTCCTTCGGCGTTAAGAGGTTAAAGTAGCTCTGTGCCCGAGAAATTCAGGTGACATATCCCACTGTATGCGTATACAATGGGATACGTCGAGGCCTTCCGTTGGAGGTATACGTACAGTCTTCTCCTGACGTATACCTCAGTCGAAAAGAAAAAACTTAATGTGAACATACACTAAGAAGCCCACAGCTCTGAACAAATTTGGCGCACCTTGGGTGTTCAGTGCTCCACAAATAGATACCTACGCCAGCTAGCATAGATTTCAGCTATAATATCCGCTTGTGTAAATTATATTAAATCTGTCATGCAGGAGGTCCCCTCTCCCGCTGGTACCAACTTACTATTTAAAAGATGCGAAAACAGCATAAAGTCTCAAAAAGCTAACATTGTTACTCAAAACAGGCGTGCGTGAAAATTTCCAATTACAATACTTCACAAAATTACGGATTTTAAAAATGTTTACTTTTGAGCTACTTTGCCTAAATTGTTAGCAAATGGAATAAAAAAACACCCAGGGAAAAAAAGTAATTAAAAAAACTATGGCCTCCTCCATTTCCCTTCTAGCCATCCTTTCCATCTCCAAAATGGTGTGTTTTCTGCCATTTTAGGTAGAAAAAAAAAATCTATTTGCTTACCATTTAGGCTATGTTATGGCCGGAAGAAGGGGAAGGGGATAAGTGAGCCCTAATCTACCCACCGCCCTGTCCCTGCCTACTTGCAACGACCCGCCCTAGGCGACGGGGTACAACTGGGCGGCGGTCCCTACGCTGGCTAAGTGCAAGGGAATACAAACAGGGAACAAGCAAGGGAAGGGGCAGTAGCCCACGGAACACCGTGAGGAAACCAGAGTGGTCAACGAGCCAGTAAGAATCAGGATGTCACGAAGTATACGAACGCAGAGCAAGGAGCAGGAAGCAAGCCGGGGTCAGAGCGAAGCAGGATAAGCGGAAGCTGTAGCAAGGCTGAAGCAAGGCAGTAGCAGGCTGGAGAAAGGCTGTAGCAGGGCCAGGAAACCAGGAAGAATCACAAGCAATGAGGAAGAGAAAACGGCAGGTATAAATGGACAGGGGGCGGAGCTAACTCCGACTGACCAGGCCGCGATAGGCTCTCCCACTCCTGAGCCTGCCACCCTGATTGGTGGGAGCCGGAGTCAGTCTTAGAGGTCCGGCCTCAGGTGTCGATTGATTAATCCTGGGAGTATCCACAGAAGTAGTGCCTGGCAGATCCTTTACAGTACCCCCCCTCTTATGAGGGGCCACCGGACCCTTACTAAGAGGACCTGGTTTAGTGGGGAAGAGAAGGTGGAACCTCCTGACCAATACCCCAGCGTGAACATCTCGAGCAGGTACCCAAGTCCTCTCCTCCGGCCCGTATCCTCTCCAATGGACCAGGTACTGGAGGGAGCCCTGGATCATCCTACTGTCCACAATCTTGGCCACCTCGAATTCCACCCCCTCAGGGGTGAGAATGGGAACAGGAGGTTTCTTCGAGGGGGACCAGGACGGGGAGCAGCGTTTAAGGAGGGAGGCATGAAAGACGTCGTGTATGCGAAAGGATGGGGGCAGCTCCAGACGGAAGGATACAGGGTTGAGGACTTCAATGACCTTATAAGGCCTAATAAATCGGGGAGAAAACTTCTTGGACGGAACCTTAAGGCGCAAGTTCCTAGACGACAACCACACCAGATCCCCGACGACAAACCGGGGGTTAGCAGAACGTCTTCTATCAGCCTGAATTTTTTGTACGCTCTGGGACGCCTCTAGGTTCTTCTGAACCTGGGCCCAGACTGTGCAAAGTTCCCGATGAACGACCTCTACCTAGGGATTATTGGAACTACCAGGAGAAACGGAGGAGAACCGTGGATTAAACCCGAAATTACAGAAAAACGGGGAGACCCCTGACGAGTTACTGACCCGGTAATTCAGGGAAAATTCGGCGAGGGGAATGAATGAGACCCAATCAAATTGACAGTCAGAGATGAAACACCTTAAATATTGTTCCAGGGATTGATTAGTCCTCTCCGTTTGGCCATTAGTTTCGGGATGGAAGGCGGAGGAGAAGGACAGATCAATCTCCAACTTTTTACAAAAGGCTCTCCAAAATAATGAAACAAATTGTACCCCTCTGTCAGAAACGATATTGACTGGGACCCCATGGAGACGCAGAATGTGTTTAACAAACAAAGAAGCTAACGTCTTGGCGTTAGGTAGTTTCTTAAGGGGCACAAAGTGGCACATCTTGCTGAAGCAGTCTACTACCACCCACACCACGGACTTGCCTTGAGATAGAGGCAAATCGGTGATAAAATCCATGGAGATATGGGTCCAAGGTCTCTGGGGAATGGGCAAAGAACGTAGTAAGCCCGCAGGTCGGGACCTGGGGGTCTTAGACCTAGCACAAACCTCACACGACGTAGGCCCTAACGTCTTTAGGCAACCCAGGCCACCAATAGTTTCTGGTAATGAGGTGTTTGGTACCCAAGATGCCAGGATGACCAGATATTGCGGAGTCATGGTTTTCCCTAAGTACCCTTAGCCGGTATTGCAGGGGGACAAACAGCTTGTCCACAGGGAGGTTCCCGGGAGCTGAACCTTGATCAGCCGCAATATCAGAGACTAAATCAGAATCAGTGGCAGAAACGATTATACCAGGGGGTAAAATACAAGCAGGATCCTTCTCCGAAGGAGGATTGGCCATGAAACTACGCGACAGTGCATCAGCCTTAATATTTTTGGACCCAGCCCTATAGGTAACCTGAAAGTTAAATCTGGTAAAAAATAGCGCCCATCGAGCTTGTCTCGGATTAAGCCTCCGGGCAGATTCTAGGAAAACCAGATTCTTGTGGTCAGTAAGGACCGTTACCTGGTGTCTGGCCCCCTCCAGGAAGTGACGCCACTCTTCAAAAGCCCATTTAATGGCTAAAAGTTTGCGGTTGCCAATATCATAGTTACTCTCCGTGGGCGAAAACTTCCTGGAGAAGTAAGCACAGGGGCGGAGATGGGTGAGGGACCTGGTACCCTGGGGCAAGACAGCCCCCACTCCCACCTCGGACGCGTCAACCTCCACGATAAATGGCTCCCTTTGGTTGGGCTGAACCAGCACTGGGGCCGAGATAAAGCACTTCTTGAGGGTCTCAAAAGCCTGGACGGCCTCAGGAGGCCAGTGGAGGACATCAGCACCCTTGCGAGTGAGGTCCGTAAGAGGCTTAGCGACGACCGAGAAGTTGGCAATAAATCTCCTGTAATAGTTAGCGAACCCCAAAAAACACTGTAGCGCCTTCAGGGAGGCAGGTTGGACCCATTGCGCCACAGCCTGAACCTTGGCAGGGTCCATGCGGAATTCATGAGGAGTGAGGATTTGACCCAAAAATGGTATCTCCTGTACCCCAAACACACATTTTTCGGTTTTCGCAAACAGATTATTTTCCCGGAGGACCTGGAGCACCTTCCTGACATGCTCCACGTGGGAGGACCAGTCCTTGGAAAACACCAGTATGTCATCAAGGTACACTACAAGAAAAATTCCCAGGTAATCTGTTAGGGATCTGCCAGGTACTACGTCTAGGTATACTCCTGGGATTAATCAATCCACACCTGAGGCCAGACCTCTTAGACTGACACCGGCTCCCACCAACCAGGGTGGCAGGCTCAGGAGTGGGAGAGCCTATCGCGGCCTGGTCAGTCGGAGTTAGCTCCGCCCCCTGTCCATTATTACCTGCCGTGTTCTCTTCCTCAGTGCTTGTAATTCTTCTGGATTCCTGGCCCCACTGCTGCTTGCTCCAGCCTGCTTCTGCCGTGCTTCTGCCTTGCTGCAGTTCCGCTTAACCTGCTTCGCTTTGCCCCTGGCTTGCTTCCTTCTCCGTGCTCACGTTTGTATACTCCACTTCATCCTGGTCCTGACTACTCATTCACCGCTCCGTTTCCTCGCGGCGTTCCGTGGCTACTGCCCCTTCCCTTGCGTGTTCCCTGTTTGTTCTCACGTGCACTTAGACAGCGTAGGGACCGCCACCCAGTTGTACCCCGTCGCCTAGGGCGGGTCGTTGCAAGTAGGCAGGGACAGGGCGGTGGGTAGATTAGGGCTCACTTTCCCTTCACCTCCTTCCTGCCATTACATAATTACAAGCCCATACCTAGTCTACCATTTCTCCTACGCTGACGCTATCATGGACCCCCTTGAGACCCTGACCCAGCAGATGCAGGGCCTCTCCCTACAGGTCCAGGCCCTGGCCCAGAGGGTCAACCAGGGTGACGCTGCCTTAGTAGTACCCCTCACCTCACCTCTAGAACCCGACCTCAAGTTACCTGACCGGTTCTCAGGGGACCGTAAGACGTTTCTCTCCTTCCGGGAGAGTTGCAGACTGTATTTCACCTAAAACCCCACTCCTCAGGTTCCGAGAACCAGCGGGTGGGTATCATCATATCCCGACTCCAGGAAGGGCCCCAAGAGTGGGCCTTCTCCTTGGCTCCTGACGCCCCTGAACTTTCCTCTGTTGATCGTTTTTTCTCTGCCCTCGGACTCATTTACGACGAGACTGACAGGACTGCTTTAGCCGAGAGTCAGCTGGTGACCTTACGTCAGGGTAGGAGACCGGTTGAGGAATACTGTTCTGATTTTAGAAAGTGGTGCGTAGCTTCTCGGTGGAACGATCCGGCCCTAAGGTGCCAGTATAGGTTAGGATTATCTGACGCCCTGAAGGATCTGCTGGTTAGTTACCCCTCTTCTGACTCCCTTGACCAGGTTATGGCCCTAGCAGTACGACTTGACCGACGTCTCAGGGAACGTCAGCTTGAACGTTTCAATGTGCTCCCCTCTGACTTTTCTGCGATCCCCCCGAGGCCCCGTCTCCTCGCCCCTCCATGGAGGACTCGGAGGTACCTATGCAACTCGGGGCCTCCATGTCCACTCGACAACGTAGGGAGTTTTGCAGAATGAATGGTCTCTGCTTCTACTTTGGGGACGACAAGCATCTACTGAACACCTGTCCCAGGCGCAAGAATAAAAAGCCGGAAAACTTCCGCGCCTAAGTGATCATCGGGGAGGTCACTTGGGCGCACAGTTTTTTCCCGTTAATGTGAAACACAATAAAATTTTGCTTCCCTTTCAGGTCTCGTTTGCTGGCCGGTCTGCCACGGGCAGTGCTTTCGTGGATTCTGGCTCATCTGCTAATATCATGTCTGTGGAATTCGAGGTGGCCAAGATTATGGACAGTAGGATGGTCCAGGGCTCCCTCCAGTACCTGGTCCATTGGAGAGGATACGGGCCGGAGGAGAGGACTTGGGTACCTGCTCGTGATGTTCACGCTGGGATATTGATCAGTAGGTTTCACCTTCTCTTCCCTACTAAACCGGGTCCTCTTAGTAAGGGTCCGGTGGCCCCTCATAAAAGGGGGAGTACTGTTAGGGATCTGCCAGGTACTACGTCTAGGTATACTCCTGGGATTAATCAATCCACACCTGAGGCCAGACCTCTTAGACTGACACCGGCTCCCACCAACCAGGGTGGCAGGCTCAGGAGTGGGAGAGCCTATCGCGGCCTGGTCAGTCGGAGTTAGCTCCGCCCCCTGTCCATTATTACCTGCCGTGTTCTCTTCCTCAGTGCTTGTAATTCTTCTGGATTCCTGGCCCCACTGCTGCTTGCTCCAGCCTGCTTCTGCCGTGCTTCTGCCTTGCTGCAGTTCCGCTTAACCTGCTTCGCTTTGCCCCTGGCTTGCTTTCTTCTCCGTGCTCACGTTTGTATACTCCACTTCATCCTGGTCCTGACTACTCATTCACCGCTCCGTTTCCTCGCGGCGTTCCGTGGGCTACTGCCCCTTCCCTTGCGTGTTCCCTGTTTGTTCTCACGTGCACTTAGACAGCGTAGGGACCGCCGCCCAGTTGTACCCCGTCGCCTAGGGCGGGTCGTTGCAAGTAGGCAGGGACAGGGCGGTGGGTAGATTAGGGCTCACTTTCCCTTCACCTCCTTCCTGCCATTACATAATCTCTCAGAATTTCATTAATAAAATTCTGGAAGACAGCAGGGGCATTACACAACCCAAAGGGCATGACCAGGTATTCGAAATGACCTTCGGGCGTGTTGAACGCAGTCTTCCACTCATCCCCCTCTTTGATGCGGATAAGGTTATACGCCCCCCGTAGATCAAACTTAGAGAACCATTGGGCCCCCTGAACCTGATTAAAAAGATCCGGAATCAAAGGAAGGGGATACTGGTTCCTTACAGTGACCTTATTCAGGTTACGATAGTCAATGCACGGCCTAAGACCACCATCCTTCTTCCCCACGAAGAAGAAGCCAGCACCTACAGGAGAAGTAGAGGGGCGAATGTAACCCTTGGCCAGGCATTCTTGGATATATTCCCTCATGGCTTCACGTTCAGGACATGAAAGATTAAATATCCTACCCTTAGGAAGCTTAGCACCTGGTACCAAATCGATAGCGCAATCGTAATCTCTATGAGGGGGCAACACCTCGGAGGCCTCCTTAGAGAAAACATCAGCGAAGTCCTGAACAAACTCAGGTAGCGTGTTTACCTCCTCACGGGGAGAAATAGAGTTAACCGAAAGACATGACGTCAGGCATTCACTACCCCATTTGGTGAGATCCCCAGTATTCCAATCAAATGTGGGATTATGCAAATGCAACCAGGGAAGACCTAATACCAGATCGGACGATAATCCCTGCATCAACAGTACAGAGCACTGCTCCAAATGCATGGAGCCAACATGGAGTTCAAAAACAGGAGTATGCCGAGTAAAATAACCATTAGCAAGAGGAGTGGAGTCGATACCCACTACCGAGACAGGATTAGGCAAATCAATACAAGGCATTTTTAGAGACATAGCAAATTCCACAGACATGATATTAGCAGATGACCCTGAATCCACGAAGGCACTGCCGGTGGCAGACCGACCACCAAACGAGACCTGAAAGGGAAGCAAAATTTTATTGCGTTTCATATTAACGGGAAATACCTGTGCGCCCAAGTGACCTCCCCGATGATCACTTAGGCGCGGAAGTTTTCCGGCTGCTTATTCTTGCGCCTGGGACAGGTGTTCAGTTGATGCTTGTCATCCCCACAATAGAAGAAGAGACCATTCTTCCTGCGGAACTCTCTACGTTGTCGGGGGGACACGGAGGCCCCGAGTTGCATAGCTACCTCCGAGTCTTCCGTGGAAGAGCGAGGAGACGGGACCTCGGGGGGAATTGCAGGGAAGTCAGAGGGGAAAACACTGAAACGTTCAAGCTGTCGTTCCCTGAGACGTCGGTCAAGTCGTACTGCTAAGGCCATAACCTGGTCTAGGGAGTCAGAAGAGGGGTAGCTAACAAGCAGATCCTTCAGGGCGTTAGATAAGCCTAACCTAAACTGGCACCTTAGGGCAGGGTCATTCCACCGAGAAGCTACGCACCACTTTCTAAAGTCAGAACAGTATTCCTCAACAGGTCTCCTACCCTGACGTAAGGTCACCAGCTGACTCTCGGCCAAGGCAGTCCTGTCAGTCTCGTCGTAAATGAGTCCGAGGGCAGAGAAAAAAGGATCAACGGAGGAAAGTTCAGGGGCGTCAGGAGCCAAGGAGAAGGCCAACTCTTGGGGCCCTTCCTGGAGTCGGGATATAATGATTCCCACCCGCTGGTTCTCGGAACCTGAGGAGTGAGGTTTTAGACGGAAGTAAAGTCTGCAACTCTCCCGAAAGGAGAGAAAAGTCTTACGGTCCCCTGAGAACCAGTCAGGTAACTTGAGGTCAGGTTCTAGAGGTGAGGCGAGGGGTACTACTATGGCAGCGTCAGGCTGGTTGACCCTCTGAGCCAGGGCCTGGACCTGTAGGGAGAGGCCCTGCATCTGCTGGGTCAGGGTCTCAAAGGGGTCCATGATAGAGTAGGAGAAAGGGTAGACTAGGTAAGGGCTTGTGATTATGTTAGGGGATAAGGGGATAAGGGGATAAGTGAGCCCTAATCTACCCACCGCCCTGTCCCTGCCTACTTGCAACGACCCGCCCTAGGCGACGGGGTACAACTGGGCGCCGGTCCCTACACTGGCTAAGTGCAAGGGAATACAAACAGGGAACAAGCAAGGGAAGGGGCTGTAGCCCACGGAACACCGTGAGGAAACCAGAGTGGTCAACGAGCCAGTAAGAATCAGGATGTCATGAAGTATACGAACGCAGAGCAAGGAGCAGGAAGCAAGCCGGGGTCAGAGCGAAGCAGGATAAGCGGAAGCTGTAGCAAGGCTGAAGCAAGGCAGTAGCAGGTTGGAGCAAGGCTGTAGCAGGGCCAGGAAACCAGGAAGAATCACAAGCAATGAGGAAGAGAAAACGGCAGGTATGAATGGACAGGGGGCGGAGCTAACTCCGACTGACCAGGCCGCGATAGGCTCTCCCACTCCTGAGCCTGCCACCCTGATTGGTGGGAGCCGGAGTCAGTCTAAGAGGTCCGGCCTCAGGTGTCGATTGATTAATCCTGGGAGTATCCACAGAAGTAGTGCCTGGCAGATCCTTTACAGGCAAAGTAGCATTAGAATATAGTATGCAGCTTCTCAAACTCTACCTTGGAGAGCTGTCTGGTTTGTATTTTAATAGTAAGTTTTTAATCTAAATTTACTTTTTACTCTGTTTTTTTTTGGTTCAAAATTTCGAGCTCACATTGACTTGGTCCTCCCCTATAGGACCTCTCTATCTGTTGAACTAAGTATCATTACTAAAACTTATCTGAATCTGATTCTTAAACATCTAGTTACTTCTTCTGATCATACAGTACAGTCAGCCAAGCATACCAAGTTACCAAGTTCAATCACACAATATTAAAATGAGTAAGGAGCATGGATACATATCAGCATTAGATACACATGGGTAGAACTTATCATTGTCAAACCTTGTTCTTAAAGCTTAAAAAAATGGTTTCAATTTATTAAAGATCATATCCGACTACTACCATAACAATTGAAAGACATCAGGGGCTCCTTCCAGGAGAGTAATCACTAACCAGAGCATTGCCGACGCCGCTCTGGCCATGGATTCCTGGGTTTTTAAACTCCTAACATCACTGTCCATATAGTGAAAGTGACATCAAGGGCTTTCCCAAGTCAGGAGTTCCCGGCCAGTGAGTGCTTGCGATGCTCTGGCCGGGGACTCCAGAGTTTAAAGCCAAATATGGATATTTAAAGCCATATATGCACAGTAAAGTGAGAGGCTTTCTCTACAAGCGTAATTCCCGGCCACAGCGCTGCCAACGCTCCGACTTGGAATTCTCACATTACAAAGCCCCTAATGTCACTGTCTATGTACAGACAGTAACATCAAGGGATACTCCAGGAGCAGAATCCATATATGGACAGTGACGTCAGGGGCTCCCTCCAGGAGTGGAATCCCCAGCCAGTGCAATGCCAGTGTTCTGGCCTAGGATTTTGGCATCTTAAAGCTCCTAACGTCAGTGTCCATTTATTTACAGTGTTGTCAGGGGCTTCCCTAGGAGCAGAATCCCCAGTCAGAGCGTTGCTAACGTCAGGGGCTTTCCGAGCCTAGTGCTTAAAGTAACGCTGTGCCCGGGGAGTTCAGGTGATATATCCCACTCTATGCCTATACAGCCTTCCGTTGGAGGTATACGTAGAGACTTCTCCCGACGCATACCTCTGACGAAAAGAAAAAATTGAATGTGAACATACTCCAAGAAGCCCACAGCTCTGAATAAATATGGCGCAACTTGGGTTGTCAGTGCTGCACAAACTGACATCTACACCAGTTAGCATAGATGTCAGCTATAATATCGGCAGGTGTAATTTAAAAATGTCATGCAGGAGATCTGCTCTCCCGCTGGTCCCGACTTACTAGTTGAAAAGACGCGAAAACAGCATAAAGTCTCAAAAAGCGAACATTTTTACTCAAAACGGGAATGCGCCAAAATTTCCCATTACATTACTTTACAATATCATGTATTATAAAGACATTTACTTTTGAGCTACTTTGACTAAATCGTTAGCAAATGGAAAAAAAAAAACACCAAGGAAAACAATTTTATTAAAAAACTACGGCCTCCTCCATTTCCCCTCTAGCCGTCCTTTCCATCTCCAAAATGGTGTGTTTTCTGCCATTTTAGGTAGAAAAATTTCTATTTGCTCACCATTTAGGCAAAGTAGCAGGAGGGTATATTATGCAGCTTCTCAAACTCTACCTTGAAGAGCTGTGTGGTTTGTATTTTAATAGTAACTTTTTAATCTAAATTTACTTTTACTCTGCCTGACTTGGTATTTATTTGTTCAGAGTTTCAAGCTCACATTGACTTGGTCCTCCCCTATAGGACCTCTCTATCTGTTGAACTAAGTATCATTACTAAAACTTATCTGAATCTGATTCTTAAACATCTAGTTACTACTTCTGATCATACAGTACAGTCAGCCAAGCATACCAAGTTACCAAGTTCAATCACACAATATTAAAATGAGTAAGGAGCATGGATACATACCAGCATTAGATACACATGGGTAGAACTTATCATTGTCAAACCTTGTTCTTAAAGCTTAAAAAAATGGTTTCAATTTATTAAAGATCATATCCGACTACTACCATAACAATTGACAGACATCAGGGGCTCCTTCCAGGAAAGTAATCACTAACCAGAGCATTGCTGACGCTCTGGCCATGGATTCCTGGGTTTTTAAACTCCTAACATCACTGTCCATATAGTGAAAGTGACATCAAGGGCTTTCCCAAGTCAGGAGTTCCCGGCCAGTGAGAGCCTGCGATGCTCTGGCCGGGGACTCCAGAGTTTAAAGCCAAATATGGATATTTAAAGCCATATATGCACAGTAAAGTGAGAGGCTTTCTCTACAAGCGTAATTCCCGGCCACAGCGCTGCCAACGCTCCGACTTGGAATTCTCACATTACAAAGCCCCTAATGTCACTGTCTATGTACAGACAGTAACATCAAGGGATCCTCCAGGAGCAGAATCCATATATGGACAGTGACGTCAGGGGCTCCCTCCAGGAGTGGAATCCCCAGCCAGTGCAATGCCAGTGTTCTGGCCTAGGATTTTGGCATCTTAAAGCCCCTAACGTCAGTGTCCATTTATGGACAGTGTTGTCAGGGGCTTCCCTAGGAGCAGAATCCCCAGTCAGAGCGTTGCTAACGTCAGGGGCTTTCCGAGCCTAGTGCTTAAAGGAACAGTGTCATCACAAAAAAATTTTTCATATGTTCAAGATGTTAGTGCTTTATTAAAAACGTTTATATTTATTTGTGTGTTTGTGTTTTACTTTTTCTTATTTTTACACTTTTTCTTCCCTATGGGGGCTGCCATTTTTTGTTCCATTTCTGTGTGTGTCGATTAACGACACATACAGACATTGAATACGGCAGCCACAGTCCCATAGGGACTGCGAACGGCTCCCGTCCCATTCACTTGTGTGTACGGCGTCTGTGTGGGAACTGCGCATGCGCCGCTCCCACACAGTCCAATTTGAAATTGGCGCCGTCCGGCGCCATTTTCCTGTGGACCGGAAGTCGCGGCCGGACAGTAATATTACTACTTCCGGTCGCGGCTTCCGGACTTGTGCACTTGGACCAGCGGCAGCAGACGGAGCGGACGGGCCGGAGGGAGCCGCGGCGGCAGGAGCAGGTAAGAGATTTCAATGTATGTTCGTGTTTGTGTGTGTTTACTACTGTATGTAAACCTACTACACTGTGTGTTAGCTCAAAAAATGGCGACACACAGTGTAGGAGGTTACACCGTTCAAACCCCTCGTTTATCCCGGCACTAGCCAGGATAAAGGAGGGGGGGATGCTGAGAGCTCACTAGAGCGAGGGCTTTTTACCCAATTTTGCAGCAGAAAAGCTATGTGGTTGCTTTACCACATACTTTTGGGAATGGCTCCATCTAGTGACCAGAAATGGTAAATACTATAAATTTGAATCCAATTGAATCCAATTTATAATATTTCCTGACTCGTGAAAAAAATAAAAAAAATTTGAACAATGTTTAATCACCCACACACTAAATGTTTAATTTAAAAAAAAAAAACATGTTTTTCTGGCAACACATTGCCTTTAAAGTAACGCTGTGCCCGGGGAGTTCAGGTGATATATCCCACTCTATGCCTATACAGCCTTCCGTTGGAGGTATACGTAGAGACTTCTCCCAACGCATACCTCTGCCGAAAAGAAAAAATTGAATGTGAACATACTCCAAGAAGCCCACAGCTCTGAATAAATATGGCGCAACTTGGGTTGTCAGTGCTGCACAAACTGACATCTACACCAGTTAGCATAGATGTCAGCTATAATATCCGCAGGTGTAAATTAAATATGTCATGCAGGAGATCTGCTCTCCCGCTGGTCCCGACTTACTAGCTGAAAAGACGCGAAAACAGCATAATGTCTCAAAATGCTAACATTTTTACTCAAAACGGGCATGCGCCAAAATTTCCCATTACATTACTTTACAATATCATGTATTATAAAGACATTTACTTTTGAGCTACTTTGACTAAATCGTTAGCAAATGGAAAAAAAAAACACCAAGGAAAAAAATGTAATTAAAAAACTACGGCCTCCTCCATTTCCCCTCTAGCTGTCCTTTCCATTTCCAAAATGGTGTGTTTTCTGCCATTTTAGGTAGAAAAATTTATATTTGCTCACCATTTAGGCAAAGTAGCAGGAGGGTATATTATGCAGCTTCTCAAACTCTACCTTGAAGAGCTGTGTGGTTTGTATTTTAATAGTAACTTTTTAATCTAAATTTACTTTTTACTCTGCCTGACTTGGTATTTATTTGTTCAGAGTTTCAAGCTCACATTGACTTGGTCCTCCCCTATAGGACCTCTCTATCTGTTGAACTAAGTATCATTACTAAAACTTATCTGAATCTGATTCTTAAACATCTAGTTACTATTACTGATCATACAGTACAGTCAGCCAAGCATACCAAGTTACCAAGTTCAATCACACAATATTAAAATGAGTAAGGAGCATGGATACATATCAGCATTAGATACACATGGGTAGAACTTATCATTGTCAAACCTTGTTCTTAAAGCTTAAAAAAATGGTTTCAATTTATTAAAGATCATATCTGACTACTACCATAACAATTGACAGACATCAGGGGCTCCTTCCAGGAGAGTAATCACTAACCAGAGCATTGCCGACGCTCTGGCCATGGATTCCTGGGTTTTTAAACTCCTAACATCACTGTCCATATAGTGAAAGTGACATCAAGGGCTTTCCCAAGTCAGGAGTTCCCGGCCAGTGAGTGCTTGCGATGCTCTGGCCGGGGACTCCAGAGTTTAAAGCCAAATATGGATATTTAAAGCCATATATGCACAGTAAAGTGAGAGTCTTTCTCTACAAGCGTAATTCCCGGCCACAGCGCTGCCAACGCTCCGACTTGGAATTCTCACATTACAAAGCCCCTAATGTCACTGTCTATGTACAGACAGTAACATCAAGGGATCCTCCAGGAGCATAATCCATATATGGACAGTGACGTCAGGGGCTCCCTCCAGGAGTGGAATCCCCAGCCAGTGCAATGCCAGTGATCTGGCC
Source organism: Rhinoderma darwinii (assembly GCF_050947455.1). Taxonomy (NCBI): domain Eukaryota; kingdom Metazoa; phylum Chordata; class Amphibia; order Anura; family Rhinodermatidae; genus Rhinoderma; species Rhinoderma darwinii. Next base: position 2,322,998 of record NW_027461968.1, on the reverse strand, counting down.
TAGGATTTTTGCATCTTAAAGCTCCTAACGTCAGTGTCCATTTATGGACAGTGTTGTCAGGGGCTTCCCTAGGAGCAGAATCCCCAGTCAGAGCGTTGCTAACGTCAGGGGCTTTCCGAGCCTAGTGCTTAAAGTAACGCTGTGCCCAGGGAGTTCAGGTGATATATCCCACTCTATGCCTATACAGCCTTCCGTTGGAGGTATACGTAGAGACTTCTCCCAACGCATACCTCTGACGAAAAGAAAAAATTGAATGTGAACATACTCCAAGAAGCCCACAGCTCTGAATAAATATGGCGCAACTTGGGTTGTCAGTGCTGCACAAACTGACATCTACACCAGTTAGCATAGATGTCAGCTATAATATCCGCAGGTGTAAATTAAATATGTCATGCAGGAGATCTGCTCTCCCGCTGGTCCCGACTTACTAGCTGAAAAGACGCGAAAACAGCATAATGTCTCAAAAGCTAAAAATGTTACTCAAAACGGGCATGCGCCAAAATTTCCCATTACATTACTTTACAATATCATGTATTATAAAGACATTTACTTTTGAGCTACTTTGACTAAATCGTTAGCCCCTTAAGGACGCAGCCTAGTTTTGGCCTTAAGGCTCAGAGCCCATTTTTCAAATCTGACATATTTCACTTTATGTGGTAATAACGTCGGAATGCTTAAACCTACCCAAGCGATTCTGAGATTGTTTTCTCGTGACACATTGGGCTTCATGTTCGTGGTAAAATTTGGTCGATATATTCAGTGTTTATTGGTGAAAAATTGCAAAATTTAGAGAAAATTTTGAAAAAATTGCATTTTTCAGAATTTAAATGCATCTGCTTGTAAAACAGACGGTTATACCACCCAAAATAGTTACTAGTTCACATTTCCCATATGTCTACTTTAGATTGGCATCGTTTTTTGAACATTCTTTTATTTTTCTTGGACGTTACAAGGCTTAGAACATAAACAGCAATTTCTCATATTTTTAAGAAAATTTCAAAAGCCTTTTTTTTAAGGTACCTCTTGAGTTCTGAAGTGGCTTTGTGGGGCCTATGTATTAGAAACCCTGATAAAACACCCCATTTTAAAAACTAGACCCCTCAAAGTATTCAAAACAGCAGTTATAAAGTTTTTTTAACCCTTCAGGCATTTCACAGGAATTAAAGCAAAGTGGAGGTGAAATTTGCAAATTTCATTTTTCTTGCTGAATTTCAATTTTATTCATTTTTTTTTCTGTAACAAAGAAGCTTTTACCAGAGAAACACTACTATATATGTATTGTCCAGATTCTGCCGTTTTTAGAAATGTCCCACATGTGGCCCTACTGCGCTCGTGGACTAAAACACAAGCCCTAGAAGCAAAGAAGCACCTAGTGCATTTTGAGTCCTCTTTTTTATTAGAATATATTTTAGGCAGCATGCCAGGTTTGAAGAGGTGTTGAGGTGTCAAAACAGTAGGAATCCCCCAATAGTGACCCCATTTTGTAAACTACACCCCTCAAGGAATTCATTTAGGGTTGTTGTTACCATTTTGACCGCACATTTTTTTCACAGCACGTATTTGAATTGGGCTCTGAAATGAAAAAAATGTCATTTTTTCCAATAAAATGTCATTTGTGATCAAAATTTCTTATTTTCACAGGGAACAAAATACCCCATTTTGTTGCCCAATTTGTCCTTAGTGTGGCAGTACCCCATTTGTGGTGATAAACTGCCGTTTGGGCCCATGGGAGGGCTCAGAAGGAAAGGAGCGCTATATGTTTGTTGGAGTCCAGATTTTGTTGGATTGGTTTTCGGGTGCCATGTCGCATTTGCAGAGCCTCAGAGGTATCAAAGCAATGGAAACCCACCAAAAGTGACCCCATTTTGGAAACTACACCCCTCAAGGAATTCATTTATGGTTGTTGTTAGCATTTTGACCGCACAGTTTTTTCACAGCACCTATTTCAATTGGGCTGTGACATTAAAAAAATGTCATTTTTTCCAATAAGATGTAATTTTTTACCAAAATTTCTTATTTTCACAGGGAACAAAATACTCAATTTTGTTGCCCAATTTCTCCTGAGTGCATCAATACCCCATTTGTGGCAATAAACTGCCGTTTGGGCCCATGGGAGGCCTCAGAAGGGAAGGAGCGCTGTGTGTTCTTTGGAGTACAGATTTTGCTGGTTTGGTTTTCGTGTGCCATGTCGCATTTGCAGAGCCCCAGAGGTATCAAAGCAATGGAAACCCACCAGAAGTGACCCCATTTTGGAAACTACACCCCTCAAGGAATTCATTTATGGGTAATGTGACCATTTAGACCGCATAGTTTCTTCACAGAACTTATTTGAATTGGGCTGGGAATGAAAACAAAATTATTTTTGTCAAATAATATGTAGTTTTGGCTGAAAATTTCTTATTTTCACAAGAAACAAAATACCCCATTCTGTTGCAAAATTTGTTCTGAGTGCCGCAATACCCCATTTGTTGTGATAAACTGCCGTTTGGGCCCATGGGAGGGCTCAGAAGGAAAGGACCACCATTTGGCCTACTCGGGATTTTCTAGTGCGAAGTCATGTATGCAGAAGCCCCTGAGGTACCAGTACAGTTGAAACCCGCAAGAAGTGACCCCGTTTTAAAAACTACACCCTTAAGGCATTCATCTAGAGGTGTAGTGACCATTTTGACCGGAGACCTACACCCCATAAACTGTAATGTGGGTTCTCCCGGGTATGGCAATACCCTACATGTGGCTGTTATCAGCTGCCTGGACACACAGCAGGGCCCAGAGGGGAAAGACGAGGGGGGATAAGCTGTGCGGAGTGCATCAGGGTAAGTAAAATTGGGGTAAATTATAAACCAAGGGATGTATGATAAATTTTAAAACACTTTCATACAGAGCTCTGGTTATTCGGGACACGTGTCACATTGATATATTGTGTCCTCCCTTATCCCCCTCTTATAGCAGACTTTGCACCTCGTTTGACTTTTTCCCTTCTTGCCAGTTTGGGGAACTTCCCCTGGAAAGTGTTGCCCTGGTACGATGCGTGTGGGCTCGCTTCCAGAAGTACTGGGTGCCCCCCCTTCTTGGTCCCTAAAGATTAGGTTCTTGATAATCACCTCTTGAAATTCCAGGAAAGTTCCCGTCTGGCCTGCACATCGACGTAGCACGTACGCATTGTACAAAGCCATCTGTATGATGTGCCCGGCCAGCTTCTTATACCACACCGCATGGCGCTGTAGGGCTTCAGGGCTTGATCTTACAAGTCCATCTCTCCCATGTACCTATTGTAGTCCAGGATGCAGTCTGGTTTGGGGGTGGCCTTTCCTTCATATATCCTAAACCTGTAGGTATACCCTGATGCACTCTCACAGCTTATACATCTTCACGCCATACCTTGCCCTCTTACCCGGCAGGTACTCGCGAAATTGAACCCTCCCTTTAAAATGTACCAGGGACTCATCAATAGAAATACACTTCTCGGGGGTGTATGCTTGGGAAAACCGGGCACTGGAACGGTCTAATAGGGGTCTCCGTTTAGACAAACGGTCAAAACTGGGGTAATCTCGGGGTGGGCACGGCTCATTATCAGTATAATGTAAGAAGCGAAGTATTGCCTCATTTATTTATTTTTTTAGGTTCCAGTTCAGTTCTGAAGTTGCTTTGAGGGGCCCATATATTAGAAACCCCTATCAAACACCCCATTTTAGAAACTAGACCCCTCAAAGTATTCACAACAGCATTTAGAAAGTTTATGAACCCTTTAGGTGTTTCACAAAAATTTAGAGCAAAGTAGAGGTGAAATTTACATTTTTTTTTTGTCAGAAAATCCTCTTTATACCATTTTTTTTATAACACAAAAGGATTTATCAGTGAAACGCAACTTAATACGTATTGCCCAGATTCTGCAGTTTAGAGAAATATCCCACATGTGGCCCTTGGGCGGTAATGGACTGAAGCACCGGCCTCAGAAGCAAAGGAGCAGCCAGTGGATTTTGAGGCCTCTTTTTTATTAGGCACTATGTCCGGTTTGAAGAGGTCTTGTGGTGCCAAAACATTGGGAACCCCCCAAAAGTGACCCCAATTTGGAAACTAGACCCCTTGAGGAATCCATTGTAGTTTTCTTGGGGTGCATGCGGCTTTTTGATCAGTTTTTATTCTATTTTTAGGTGGCGTGGTGACTAAAAAACAGCAATTCTACTATTGTTTTTTTTTCGTTTTTTTTTACAGCGTTCACCGTGCGCTATAAATGACATATTCACTTTATTCTGCGGGGCGATACGATTACGGCGATACCAGATGTTTATAGTTTTTTTTTATGTCTTATGGCGTTTGCACAATAAAATACGTTTTGTAAACAATCATTCACTTTTTGTGTTACCTTATTCTAAGAGCCATAACGTTTTTATTTTTCAATCAATAAAGCCGTGCGAGGACTTATTTTTTGCGTAACGAACTGTAGTTTTGATCAGTACCATTTTTAGGTGCATGCGACTTTTTGATCTCTTTTTATTCCATTTTTTGGGAGGTGAAGTGACCAAAGAATTGTGATTGTGGTTCGGTTTATTATTATTTTATTTTACGGCGTTCACCGTGCGGGATAAATAATGAAATAATTTTGTAGTTCAGGCCGTTACGGACGCGGCGATACCAATTATGTATAGTTTATTTGTTTGTTTATATATTTTTATTAATAATAAAGGACTGATAAGGGAAAAGGGGGGATTTTTACTTTTATTACTTTTAAATCTTTTATTTTCTAATTTTTACACATCTTTTTTTAACTTTTTTTTCACTTTATTACTTTGTCCCACTAGGGGACATGAGGGCAGGAGGCTCTGATCGCTATTCTAATACACTGCACTACATGCGTAGTGCAGTGTATTAGAACTGTCAGCTACTCACTGACAGCAAGCATAGTGGGTCCTGACGTTGTCAGGACCCACTAGGCTTCCGTCTATGGCATAGCCGGACGCCATTGTTTGGTGTCCGGTTTCCATAGTCACCATCGCCGGCCGCTATCGCGTAGCAGGCCGGCGATGGCAGCTTAACCCCTAAAAAGCCGCAATCTCTATAGAACGCGGCTTTTAAGGGGTTAATCAGCGGGGACACAGCGATCGGTCCCCGCTGTAGGAGCTGTGACAGCTGCTGAACAAGACAGCAGCGTCACAGCTCCTGTATGTGTCGGGAGGACGGCCGAAACGGCCGTTACTCCCGAGACGTACTATTACGGCATGGAGCGCGAACGATACAGCTGCCATGACGTAATAGTACGTCAAGGAGCGGGAAGGGGTTAGCAAATGGAAAAAAAAAAACACCAAGGAAAAAAATGTAATTAAAAAACTACGGCCTCCTCCATTTCTCCTCTAGCCGTCCTTTCCATCTCCAAAATTGTGTGTTTTCTGCCATTTTAGGTAGAAACATTTCTATTTGCTCACCATTTAGGCAAAGTAGCAGGAGGGTATATTATGCAGCTTCTCAAACTCTACCTTGAAGAGCTGTGTGGTTTGTATTTTAATAGTAACTTTTTAATCTAAATTTACTTTTTACTCTGCCTGACTTGGTATTTATTTGTTCAGAGTTTCAAGCTCACATTGACTTGGTCCTCCCCTATAGGACCTCTCTATCAGTTGAACTAAGTATCATTACTAAAACTTATCTGAATCTGATTCTTAAACATCTAGTTACTACTTCTGATCATACAGTACAGTCAGCCAAGCATACCAAGTTACCAAGTTCAATCACACAATATTAAAATGAGTAAGGAGCATGGATACATATCAGCATTAGATACACATGGGTAGAACTTATCATTGTCAAACCTTGTTCTTAAAGCTTAAAAAAATGGTTTCAATTTATTAAAGATCATATCCGACTACTACCATAACAATTGACAGACATCAGGGGCTCCTTCCAGGAGAGTAATCACTAACCAGAGCATTGACGACGCTCTGGCCATGGATTCCTGGGTTTTTAAACTCCTAACATCACTGTCCATATAGTGAAAGTGACATCAAGGGATTTCCCAAGTCAGGAGTTCCTGGCCAGTGAGTGCTTGCGATGCTCTGGCCGGGGACTCCAGAATTGAAAGTCAAATATGGATATTTAAAGCCATATATGCACAGTAAAGTGAGAGGCTTTCTCTACAAGCGTAATTCCCGGCCACAGCGCTGCCAACGCTCCGACTTGGAATTCTCACATTACAAAGCCCCTAATGTCACTGTCTATGTACAGACAGTAACATCAAGGGATCCTCCAGGAGCAGAATCCATATATGGACAGTGACGTCAGGGGCTCCCTCCAGGAGTGGAATCCCCAGCCAGTGCAATGCCAGTGTTCTGGCCTAGGATTTTGGCATTTTAAAGCTCCTAACGTCAGTGTCCATTTATGGACAGTGTTGTCAGGGGCTTCCCTAGGAGCAGAATCCCCAGTCAGAGCGTTGCAAACGTCAGGGGCTTTCCGAGCCTAGTGCTTAAAGTAACACTGTGCCCGGGGAGTTCAGGTGATATATCCCACTCTATGCCTATACAGCCTTCCGTTGGAGGTATACGTAGAGACTTCTCCCAACGCATATCTCTGACGAAAAGAAAAAATTGAATGTGAACATACTCCAAGAAGCCCACAGCTCTGAATAAATAGGGCGCAACTTGGGTTGGCAGTGCTGCACAAACTGACATCTACACCAGTTAGCATAGATGTCAGCTATAATATCCGCAGGTGTAAATTAAATATGTCATGCAGGAGATCTGCTCTCCCGCTGGTCCCGACTTACTAGCTGAAAAGACACGAAAACAGCATAATGTCTCAAAAAGCTAAAATTTTTACTCAAAACGGGCATGCACCAAAATTTCCCATTACATTACTTTACAATATCATGTATTATAAAGACATTTACTTTTGAGCTACTTTGACTAAATCATTAGCAAATGGGAAAAAAAAAACACCAAGGAAAAAAATTTAATTAAAAAACTACGGCCTCCTCCATTCCCCCTCTAGCCGTCCTTTCCATCTCCAAAATGGTGTGTTTTCTGCCATTTTAGGTAGAACAATTTCTATTTGCTCACCATTTAGGCAAAGTAGCAGGAGGATATATTATGCAGCTTCTCAAACTCTACCTTGAAGAGCTGTGTGGTTTGTATTTTAATAGTAACTTTTTAATCTAAATTTACTTTTTACTCTGCCTGACTTGGTATTTATTTGTTCAGAGTTTCAAGCTCACATTGACTTGGTCCTCCCCTATAGGACATCTCTATCTGTTGAACTAAGTACTTCTGATCATACAGTACAGTCAGCCAAGCATACCAAGTTACCAAGTTCAATCACACAATATTAAAATGAGTAAGGAGCATGGATACATATCAGCATTAGATACACATGGGTAGAACTTATCATTGTCAAACCTTGTTCTTAAAGCTTAAAAAAATGGTTTAAATTTATTAAAGATCATATCCGACTACTACCATAACCATTGACAGACATCAGGGGCTCCTTCCAGGAGAGTAATCACTAACCAGAGCATTGCCGACGCTCTGGCCATGGATTCCTGGGTTTTTAAACTCCTAACATCACTGTCCATATAGTGAAAGTGACATCAAGGGCTTTCCCAAGTCAGGAGTTCCTGGCCAGTGAGTGCTTGCGATGCTCTGGCCGGGGACTCCAGAATTTAAAGCCAAATATGGATATTTAAAGCCATATATGCACAGTAAAGTGAGAGGCTTTCTCTACAAGCGTAATTCCCGGCCACAGCGCTGCCAACGCTCCGACTTGGAATTCTCACATTACAAAGCCCCTAATGTCACTGTCTATGTACAGACAGTAACATCAAGGGATCCTCCAGGAGCAGAATCCATATATGGACAGTGACGTCAGGGGCTCCCTCCAGGAGTGGAATCCCCAGCCAGTGTTCTGGCCTAGGATTTTGGCATTTTAAAGCTCCTAACGTCAGTGTCCATTTATGGACAGTGTTGTCAGGGGCTTCCCTAGGAGCAGAATCCCCAGTCAGAGCGTTGCAAACGTCAGGGGCTTTCCGAGCCTAGTGCTTAAAGTAACACTGTGCACGGGGAGTTCAGGTGATATATCCCACTCTATGCCTATACAGCCTTCCGTTGGAGGTATACGTAGAGACTTCTCCCAACGCATATCTCTGACGAAAAGAAAAAATTGAATGTGAACATACTCCAAGAAGCCCACAGCTCTGAATAAATAGGGCGCAACTTGGGTTGGCAGTGCTGCACAAACTGACATCTACACCAGTTAGCATAGATGTCAGCTATAATATCCGCAGGTGTAAATTAAATATGTCATGCAGGAGATCTGCTCTCCCGCTGGTCCCGACTTACTAGCTGAAAAGACGCGAAAACAGCATAATGTCTCAAAAAGCTAAAATTTTTACTCAAAACGGGCATGCACCAAAATTTCCCATTACATTACTTTACAATATCATGTATTATAAAGACATTTACTTTTGAGCTACTTTGACTAAATCGTTAGCAAATGGGGAAAAAAAACACCAAGGAAAAAAATTTAATTAAAATACTACGGCCTCCTCCATTCCCCCTCTAGCCGTCCTTTCCATCTCCAAAATGGTGTGTTTTTTGCCATTTTAGGTAGAAAAAATTCTATTTGCTCACCATTTAGGCAAAGTAGCAGGAGGGTATATTATGCAGCTTCTCAAACTCTACCTTGAAGAGCTGTGTGGTTTGTATTTTAATAGTAACTTTTTAATCTAAATTAACTTTTTACTCTGCCTGACTTGGTATTTATTTGTTCAGACTTTCAAGCTCACATTGACTTGGTCCTCCCCTATAGGACCTCTCTATCTGTTGAACTAAGTATCATTACTAAAACTTATCTGAATCTGATTCTTAAACTTCTAGCCATTACTTCTGATTAGAGATAAGCGAACTTATGAAAAGTTCGGTTCGGCTGGTTCGCCGAATTTCACGAAAATGTTCGATTCGGACCGAACTAGTTCTGACCGAACCTGTAATTTCCGTGCGCCGAGCATGGTACTGTCCAGGGTGCTGAAAGAGTTAATGGGCTGCACTAACTCTTTCAGCAACCTTGACAGTACCATGCTCGGCGCGCGGAAAATACAATTTTAATGTAATAAAAAAATAAAATAAATACGTTCATACTTACATTCCTCCTGTCCGGCCTCCAGCGATGACGTTTCATCCATGTCGCCACTGGAGCCAATCACAGGCTGTAGTGGCGGTCACGCACGTCATGTGACCGCCTCTGCAGCCAATCACAGGCTGCCGAGGCCTCTGCGGCCAATCACAGGCTGCCGCAGCCTCTGCGACCAAACACCGGCTGCCGCGGCCTCTGCGGCCAATCACAGGCTGCAGCGGCCTCTGCAGCCAATCACAGGGTTTGTTTGTAATCGGTTACCGTAGAGACACACATTGTGTTTTTAAATGGGTGTGTTTATGTGTATGACGCTGACCAATCAGTGACCAGTCAGCGTCATACACTCCTCAACATCTGCACGCTCCTCTCCTGAAATATTCTGTGCTGCTGTGAACTTTGCTCTTACCATTACGTAGCTCTCAGTCTGTTACCTCTCCTCCACTCCTGCCCTAAATAACACCTTCACATGATTGGCAAGTCACCACCCCGCACAAGATCCGCACGCTCATCTCCTGAAATACTCTGTGCTGCTGTGAACTCTGCTCTTACCATTACGTAGCTCTCAGTCTGTTACCTCTCCTCCACTCCTGTCCTCAATAACACCTTCACATGATTGGCAAGTCACCACCCCGCACAAGATCCGCACGCTCATCTCCTGAAATACTCTGTGCTGCTGTGAACTCTGCTCTTACCATTACGTAGCACTCAGTCTGTTACCTCTCCTATACTCCTGTCCTCAATAACACCTTCACATGATTGGCAAGTCACCACCCCGCACAAGATCCGCACGCTCATCTCCTGAAATACTCTGTGCTGCTGTTAACTCTGCTCTTACCATTACGTAGCTCTCAGTCTGTTACCTTTCCTCCACTCCTGTCCTCAATAACACCTTCACATGATTGGCAAGTCACCACCCCGCACAAGATCCGCATGCTCCGAGAACTTCCTGCTTCCTCCAGTCCGGTCTCCCGGCCGTTGCCTTGGTGACGCGTCCCTCTCGACATCCGTCCCGACATTCCTGGATGACGATTCACTCCAAGTGACCGCTGCAGCCAATCACAGGCCAATCACAGGCTGCAGCCAATCACAGGCCAATCCCAGGCTGCAGCAGTCAAATGGACTGCCGCGTCATCCCGGGAGGTCGGACTGGATGTCGAGAGGGACGCATCACCAAGGCAACGGTGACACGTCCCTCTCTTGAAATCCAGCCCGACCTCCCTGGATGACGCGGCAGTCCATGTGACCGCTGCAGCCTGGGATTGGCCTGTGATTGGCTGCAGCCTGTGATTGGCCTGTGATTGGCTGCAGCGGTTACTTGGACTGAATCGTCATCCCGGGAGGTCGGACAGGAGGAAGAAGCAGGGAGTTATCGGTAAGTAGGAACTTCTATTTTTTTTACACGTTGATGTATATTGTAAACGGAAGTCACTATCCAGGGTGCTGAAACAGTTACTGCCGATTGTTTAACTCTTTCAGTACCCTGGAAGCGGACGGCTCTTAATAAATCTGCCGCAACATGGGCTGTCAGGGCTCCACAAACTCATAGCTATGCCAGATACAAGCTTGCATAGATTTCCGCTATGATTTACACTAATTTCTGTTGTGTATATTGAATCTGTCGTGCAGCAGAAACCCCTACCGCTGGGACCCACTTCCTGTTTGGAAAGAGGCGAAAGCAGCATAATTTTCCAAAAAAACATAATTTTTTCTTAAAACAGGCGTGCAACATAATTTGCAACTTTTCTTCTGTCAGATAACTACCGCAAGATATTTAATAAGTCTCCCTCAATGTCTTTATTTTGACCCATTACATTGCTTGACAAAATCAAGTATTATAAACACATCTACTTTTGAGTTACTTTGCCAAAATTGTCAGAAAATAGAATAAAAAACACCTAGGAAAAAAAATGCAATTTAAAAACACCGGCCTCCTCCATTTCCCCTCTAGCCGTCCTTTCCATCTCCAATATAGGTGTGTTTTCTGCCATTTTAGGTAGAAAAAGAAAATAATCAATTTGCTTACCATTTAGGCAAAGTAGCAGGAGAGTATAGTATGCAGCTTCTCAAACTCTAACTTGGTAGGGAGCTGTATATTGTTGTTTTTTTAATAGTAACTTTTTATCTAGTCTAGAACATCATGTTCAATCACACAATATTAAAACATACGTAAGAAGCATGATTATATATCAGCATGGCTCTTAATAAATTTGACACAACTTTGGCTGTCAAGGCTCCACAAACTGAAATCTACGCCAGATACAATTTGCCATGGATTTCCGCTATAATTTACGCCAATGCCTGATGTAACTTATAGTAAATCTGTCGAGCAAGAGGACCTCACCTCCCATTGTTGCATATAACCAATGGGTGGAATTAAAAAAGACTGGCATTTTTATACGCCAATATTAAACCGAAGCCTACTGAATTAAGCTTTGAACTATTCGGACCCCGGCCTAGAGCATCGGTAGCACTCTGGCCGGGGATTCCAGTACTAGTGGGGCCCCTGACGTTAGCGCCTTTTTATGGACAATGACGTCAGGGGTTCCCTCTAGAAGTCGAGTCCCCAGCCACAGCTTTGCCAATGGTCTGGTCTGGGACACTTGCATTAGAAAGCCCCTCACGTCACTGTCGATACATGGACAGTAAAGTCAGGGGATCCTACAGAAGCAGAATCCCCTGCTAGAGCGTTGCCGACGCTTTGGCCTGCGATTCCGGCATCTCAAAGCCCCTAACATCACTGTCCATATCTGGACATTGACGTCAAGGGCTCCTTCCAGGAGCGGAATCACTGGCCAGAGCATTGGCAACGCTCTGGCTTGAAATTCTCGCATTACAAATCCCTTAATATTACTATCTATGTAACGTCAAGGTTTCCTCCAGGAGCAGAATCCCTGGCCAGAGCATTGCCAATGCTCTGGTCGGGGATTCCAACATCTCAAAGCCTCTAACGTCACTGTCCATATTTTGACCCTGACATCAGAATCTCCCTCCAGGAGCGGAATGCCCAGCTAGAGCAATGCCGAGGTTCTGGCCTAGGATTTCGGCATCTTAAAGCTCCTGAACTCACAGTCCATTTATGGATAGTGTTGTCAGGGTCTCCTCAAGGAGCGGAATTCCCAGCCAGAGCGTTGCCAACGTTCTGCCTGTGGATTCTGCGTTTTTAAGCTCCTAACATCACTGTTCATATATGGACAGTGATGTCAAGGGCCTTCCCAAGACAGGGGCCCCCAGCCAGAGGGCTTTCGATGCTCTGGCTGGGGACTCCATAGTTGAAAGCCCCTGTCCATATATGGAAAGTGACATCACAGGCTCCCTCAAGAACCGGTTTTCCCTGCCACAGCATTGTCGATGCTCTGGCTAGGGATTCCAGCATCTCAAATCCTCTGACGTCACTGTCCATATATACACAGTGACGTTAGGGGCTTCCTCCAGGAGGAGAAACCTTGTCCAGAGTGTTGCCGATGTTCTAGCCTAGGATTCTGGCATCTTAAAACCCCTGTAGTCACTGTCCATATATGGACAGTAACGTCAGGGGCTCCTCCAGGGGCCGAATCCCAGGCCAGAGCAATGCTAACGCTCTGGGTGTGGATTCTTGATTTTTTTTAAGCCCCTAACATCACTGTCCATATATGGACAGTAACGTCAGGGGCTTTCCCGAGCCTAGTGCTTAACCCCTTAATGACCGGGCCATTTTGACCAAGGATTATTTTTAGTTTTTTCACGGTCGCATTCCAAGAGTCGTAACTGTTTTTTTATTCCGTCTATATAGCCGTATAAGGGCTTGTTTTTTGCGGGACGAGTTGTATTTTGTAATTTTACCATATTTAGATGCTTATAATATATCGATTAACTTTTATTAACTTTATTTTAGGAGAAAATTGAAAATAAGCAGCTATTCCAGCATTGATTTTCACGTTACAAATTTACGCCGTTTACTATGCAGCGTAAATAACATGTTCACTTTATTCTATGGGTCGGCACGATTACGGGGATACCAAATATGTAAGGGTTTTATATGTTTTTCTACGTTTGCACAATAAAAAGCCTTTTAGAAAAAAATTACTTGTTTTTGCATCACCGCATTCCAAGAGCCGTAACGGTTTTATTTTTCCGTCAATGTGGCCGTATGTGGGCTTGATTTTTGTGGGCCAATATGTAGTTTTCATTAGTACTATTTTAGGGTACATAGGACTTATAGATTAATTTTTATTTATGGGGGGAATGGGAGAAAAGAGAGAATTTTGCAGTTGTTTTTTGCGTTTTTTTTGGACGCCGTTCATCCGGCGGTTTAATTCATGTGTTCATTTTATTGTTCAAGTTGTTACGATCGCGGGGATACCATATATGTGTATGTGTGATTTGTTTTGACACTTTTACTAAATAAAACCACTTTTTGGGCAAAAAAAGTCGTTTTATTTGATTTTCACTGTAATTATTATTTTTTTTTTTTCACCAACTTTATTTAACTGATTGACATTTTTTTTTTAGTCCCACCAGGGGACTTCACTATGCGATCTGCTGATCGCATATATAATGCTTTGGTATACTTAGTATACCAAAGCATTATTGCCTGTCAGTGTAAAACTGACAGGCAATCTGTTAGGTCATGCCTCCGGCATCGCCTAACACACAGATGCTGAAGGCAGACCTGGGGGTCTTTGTTAGACCCCCCCGCTGCCATGGAAACCCGACGGCGATCCGCGATTTGTTTGCGGGGGTGCCGATGGGGTGACAGAGGGAGCTCCCTCCCTCTGTCAAACACATTAGATGCCGCTGTCACTATTGACAGCGGCATTTAATGGGTTAAACTGCCGGAATCGGAGCGCGCTTCGATTCCGGCAGTTGCAGCAGGAGCCAGGATGTGCATAACAGCTGTGCTCCTGCCGCTGATCGCGTGGGTACAGTGTCAGTACCCGCGCCATCACAGGACAGATATATCCGTCCTCCTGCGCGAACTAGCAGCTCCTGAGGACGGATATATCCGTCCTTCGGCGTTAAGAGGTTAAAGTAGCTCTGTGCCCGAGAAATTCAGGTGACATATCCCACTGTATGCGTATACAATGGGATACGTCGAGGCCTTCCGTTTGGAGGTATACGTACAGTCTTCTCCTGACGTATACCTCAGTCGAAAAGAAAAAAACTTAATGTGAACATACTCTAAGAAGCCCACAGCTCTGAACAAATTTGGCGCACCTTGGGTGTTCAGTGCTCCACAAATAGATACCTACGCCAGCTAGCATAGATTTCAGCTATAATATCCGCTGGCGTAAATTATATTAAATCTGTCATGCAGGAGGTCCCCTCTCCCGCTGGTACCAACTTACTATTTAAAAGATGCGAAAACAGCATAAAGTCTCAAAAAGCTAACATTGTTACTCAAAACAGGCATGCGCGAAAATTTCCAATTACAATACTTCACAAAATTACGGATTTTAAAAATGTTTACGTTTGAGCTACTTTGACTAAATTGTTAGCAAATGGAATAAAAAAACACCCAGGGAAAAAAAGCAATTAAAAACTATGGCCTCCTCCATTTCCCTTCTAGCCATCCTTTCCATCTCCAAAATGGTGTGTTTTCTGCCATTTTAGGTAGAAAAAAAAAATCTATTTGCTTACCATTTAGGCTATGTTATGGCCGGAAGAAGGGGAAGGGGATAAGTGAGCCCTAATCTACCCACCGCCCTGTCCCTGCCTACTTGCAACGACCCGCCCTAGGCGACGGGGTACAACTGGGCGGCGGTCCCTACGCTGGCTAAGTGCAAGGGAATACAAACAGGGAACAAGCAAGGGAAGGGGCAGTAGCCCACGGAACACCGTGAGGAAACCAGAGTGGTCAACGAGCCAGTAAGAATCAGGATGTCACGAAGTATACGAACACAGAGCAAGGAGCAGGAAGCAAGCCGGGGTCAGAGCGAAGCAGGATAAGCGGAAGCTGTAGCAAGGCTGAAGCAAGGCAGTAGCAGGCTGGAGAAAGGCTGTAGCAGGGCCAGGAAACCAGGAAGAATCACAAGCAATGAGGAAGAGAAAACGGCAGGTATAAATGGACAGGGGGCGGAGCTAAATCCGACTGACCAGGCCGCGATAGGCTCTCCCACTCCTGAGCCTGCCACCCTGATTGGTGGGAGCCGGAGTCAGTCTAAGAGGTCCAGCCTCAGGTGTCGATTGATTAATCCTGGGAGTATCCACAGAAGTAGTGCCTGGCAGATCCTTTACGGTACCCCCCTTTTATGAGGGGCCACCGGACCCTTACTAAGAGGACCTGGTTTAGTGGGGAAGAGAAGGTGGAACCTCCTGATCAATACCCCAGCGTGAACAAAATCCTCTCCTCCGGCCCGTATCCTCTCCAATGGACCAGGTACTGGAGGGAGCCCTGGATCATCCTACTGTCCACAATCTTGGCCACCTCGAATTCCACCCCCTCAGGGGTGAGAATGGGAACAGGAGGTTTCTTCGAGGGGGACCAGGACGGGGAGCAGCGTTTAAGGAGGGAGGCATGAAAGACGTCGTGTATACGAAAGGATGGGGGCAGCTCCAGACGGAAGGATACAGGGTTGAGGACTTCAATGACCTTATAAGGCCCAATAAATCGGGGAGCAAACTTCTTGGACGGGACCTTAAGGCGCAAGTTCCTAGACGACAACCACACCAGATCCCCGACGACAAACCGGGGGTTAGCAGAACGTCTTCTATCAGCCTGAATTTTTTGTACGCTCTGGGACGCCTCTAGGTTCTTCTGAACCTGGGCCCAGACTGTGCAAAGTTCCCGATGAACGACATCTACCTCGGGATTATTGGAACTACCAGGAGAAACGGAGGAGAACCGTGGATTAAACCCGAAATTACAGAAAAACGGGGAGACCCCTGACGAGTTACTGACCCGGTAATTCAGGGAAAATTCGGCGAGGGGAATGAATGAGACCCAATCAAATTGACAGTCAGAGATGAAACACCTTAAATATTGTTCCAGGGATTGATTAGTCCTCTCCGTTTGGCCATTAGTTTCGGGATGGAAGGCGGAGGAGAAGGACAGATCAATCTCCAACTTTTTACAAAAGGCTCTCCAAAATAATGAAACAAATTGTACCCCTCTGTCAGAAACGATATTGACTGGGACCCCATGGAGACGCAGAATGTGTTTAACAAACAAAGAAGCTAACGTCTTGGCGTTAGGTAGTTTCTTAAGGGGCACAAAGTGGCACATCTTGCTGAAGCGGTCTACTACCACCCACACCACCGACTTGCCTTGAGATAGAGGCAAATCAGTGATAAAATCCATGGAGATATGGGTCCAAGGTCTCTGGGGAATGGGCAAAGAACGTAGTAAGCCCGCAGGTCGGGACCTGGGGGTCTTAGACCTAGCACAAACCTCACAAGCGGCGACGTAGGCCCTCACGTCTTTAGGCAACCCAGGCCACCAATAGTTTCTGGTAATGAGGTGTTTGGTACCCAAGATGCCAGGATGACCAGATAGTGCGGAGTCATGGTTTTCCCTAAGTACCCTTAGCCGGTATTGCAGGGGGACAAACAGCTTGTCCACAGGGAGGTTCCCGGGAGCTGAACCTTGATCAGCCGCAATATCAGAGACTAAATCAGAATCAGTGGCAGAAACGATTATACCAGGGGGTAAAATACAAGCAGGATCCTTCTCCGAAGGAGGATTGGCCATGAAACTACGCGACAGTGCATCAGCCTTAATATTTTTGGACCCAGCCCTATAGGTAACCAAAAAGTTAAATCTGGTAAAAAATAGCGCCCATCGAGCTTGTCTCGGATTAAGCCTCCGGGCAGATTCTAGGAAAACCAGATTCTTGTGGTGAGTAAGGACCGTTACCTGGTGCCTGGCCCCCTCCAGGAAGTGATGCCACTCTTCAAAAGCCCATTTAATGGCTAAAAGTTCGCGGTTGCCAATATCATAGTTACTCTCCGTGGGCGAAAACTTCCTGGAGAAGTAAGCACAGGGGCGGAGATGGGTGAGGGACCTGGTACCCTGGGACAAGACAGCCCCCACTCCCACCTCGGACGCGTCAACCTCCACGATAAATGGCTCCCTTTGGTTGGGCTGAACCAGCACTGGGGCCGAGATAAAGCACTTCTTGAGGGTCTCAAAAGCCTGGACGGCCTCAGGAGGCCAGTGGAGGACATCAGCACCCTTGCGAGTGAGGTCCGTAAGAGGCTTAGCGACGACCGAGAAGTTGGCAATAAATCTCCTGTAATAGTTAGCGAACCCCAAAAAACACTGTAGCGCCTTCAGGGAGGCAGGTTGGACCCATTGCGCCACAGCCTGAACCTTGGCAGGGTCCATGCGGAATTCATGAGGAGTGAGGATTTGACCCAAAAATGGTATCTCCTGTACCCCAAACACACATTTTTCGGTTTTCGCAAACAGATTATTTTCCCGGAGGACCTGGAGCACCTTCCTGACATGCTCCACGTGGGAGGACCAGTCCTTGGAAAACACCAGTATTTCATCAAGGTACACTACAAGAAAAATTCCCAGGTAATCTGTTAGGGATCTGCCAGGTACTACGTCTAGGTATACTCCTGGGATTAATCAATCCACACCTGAGGCGAGACCTCTTAGACTGACACCGGCTCCCACCAACCAGGGTGGCAGGCTCAGGAGTGGGAGAGCCTATCGCGGCCTGGTCAGTCGGAGTTAGCTCCGCCCCCTGTCCATTATTACCTGCCGTGTTCTCTCCCTCAGTGCTTGTAATTCTTCTGGATTCCTGGCCCCACTGCTGCTTGCTCCAGCCTGCTTCTGCCGTGCTTCTGCCTTGCTGCAGTTCCGCTTAACCTGCTTCGCTTTGCCCCTGGCTTGCTTTCTTCTCCGTGCTCACGTTTGTATACTCCACTTCATCCTGGTCCTGACTACTCATTCACCGCTCCGTTTCCTCGCGGCGTTCCGTGGGCTACTGCCCCTTCCCTTGCGTGTTCCCTGTTTGTTCTCACGTGCACTTAGACAGCGTAGGGACCGCCGCCCAGTTGTACCCCGTCGCCTAGGGCGGGTCGTTGCAAGTAGGCAGGGACAGGGTGGTGGGTAGATTAGGGCTCACTTTCCATTCACCTCCTTCCTGCCATTACATAATTACAAGCCCATACCTAGTCTACCATTTCTCCTACGCTGACGCTATCATGGACCCCCTTGAGACCCTGACCCAGCAGATGCAGGGCCTCTCCCTACAGGTCCAGGCCCTGGCCCAGAGGGTCAACCAGGGTGACGCTGCCTTAGTAGTACCCCTCACCTCACCTCTAGAACCCGACCTCAAGTTACCTGACCGGTTCTCAGGGGACCGTAAGACGTTTCTCTCCTTCCGGGAGAGTTGCAGACTGTATTTCCGCCTAAAACCCCACTCCTCAGGTTCCGAGAACCAGCGGGTGGGTATCATCATATCCCGACTCCAGGAAGGGCCCCAAGAGTGGGCCTTCTCCTTGGCTCCTGACGCCCCTGAACTTTCCTCTGTTGATCGTTTTTTCTCTGCCCTCGGACTCATTTACGACGAGACTGACAGGACTGCTTTAGCTGAGAGTCAGCTGGTGACCTTACGTCAGGGTAGGAGACCGGTTGAGGAATACTGTTCTGATTTTAGAAAGTGGTGCGTAGCTTCTCGGTGGAACGATCCGGCCCTAAGGTGCCAGTTTAGGTTAAGATTATCTGACTCCCTGAAGGATCTGCTGGTTAGTTACCCCTCTTCTGACTCCCTTGACCAGGTTATGGCCCTAGCAGTACGACTTGACCGACGTCTCAGGGAACGTCAGCTTGAACGTTTCAATGTGCTCCCCTCTGACTTTTCTGCGATCCCCCCGAGGTCCCGTCTCCTCGCCCCTCCACGGAGGACTCGGAGGTACCTATGCAACTCGGGGCCTCCATGTCCCCTCGACAACGTAGGGAGTTTCGCAGAATGAATGGTCTCTGCTTCTACTGTGGGGACGACAAGCATCTACTGAACACCTGTCCCAGGCGCAAGAATAAAAAGCCGGAAAACTTCCGCGCCTAAGTGATCATCGGGGAGGTCACTTGGGCGCACAGTTTTTTCCCGTTAATGTGAAACGCAATAAAATTTTGCTTCCCTTTCAGGTCTCGTTTGCTGGCCGGTCCGTGGGCTACTGCCCCTTCCCTTGCGTGTTCCCTGTTTGTTCTCACGTGCACTTAGACAGCGTAGGGACCGCCGCCCAGTTGTACCCCGTCGCCTAGGGCGGGTCGTTGCAAGTAGGCAGGGACAGGGCGGTGGGTAGATTAGGGCTCACTTTCCCTTCACCTCCTTCCTGCCATTACATAATCTCTCAGAATTTCATTAATAAAATTCTGGAAGACAGCAGGGGCATTACACAACCCAAAGGGCATGACCAGGTATTCGAAATGACTTTCGGGCGTGTTGAACGCAGTCTTCCACTCATCCCCCTCTTTGATGCGGATAAGGTTATACGCCCCCCGTAGATCAAACTTAGAGAACCATTGGGCCCCCTGAACCTGATTAAAAAGATCCGGAATCAAAGGAAGGGGATACTGGTTCCTTACAGTGACCTTATTCAGGTTACGATAGTCAATGCACGGCCTAAGACCACCATCCTTCTTCCCCACGAAGAAGAAGCCAGCACCTACAGGAGAAGTAGAGGGGCGAATGTAACCCTTGGCCAGGCATTCTTGGATATATTCCCTCATGGCTTCACGTTCAGGACATGAAAGATTAAATATCCTACCCTTAGGAAGCTTAGCACCTGGTACCAAATCGATAGCGCAATCGTAATCTCTATGAGGGGGCAACACCTCGGAGGCCTCCTTAGAGAAAACATCAGCGAAGTCCTGAACAAACTCAGGTAGCGTGTTTACCTCCTCACGGGGAGAAATAGAGTTAACCGAAAGACATGACGTTAGGCATTCACTACCCCATTTGGTGAGATCCCCAGTATTCCAATCAAACGTGGGATTATGCAACTGCAACCAGGGAAGACCTAATACCAGATCGGACGATAATCCCTGCATCAACAGTACAGAGCACTGCTCCAAATGCATGGAGCCAACATGGAGTTCAAAAACAGGAGTATGCCGAGTAAAATAGCCATTAGCAAGAGGAGTGGAGTCGATACCCACTACCGGGACAGGATTAGGCAAATCAATACAAGGCATTTTTAGAGACATAGCAAATTCCACAGACATGATATTAGCAGATGACCCTGAATCCACGAAGGCACTGCCGGTGGCAGACCGACCACCAAACGAGACCTGAAAGGGAAGCAAAATTTTATTGTGTTTCATATTAACGGGAAATACCTGTGCGCCCAAGTGACCTCCCCGATGATCACTTAGGCGCGGAAGTTTTCCGGCTGCTTATTCTTGCGCCTGGGACAGGTGTTCAGTTGATGCTTGTCATCCCCACAATAGAAGCAGAGACCATTTTTCCTGCAGAACTCTCTATGTTGTCGGGGGGACACGGAGGCCCCGAGTTGCATAGGTACCTCCGAGTCTTCCGTGGAAGAGCGAGGAGACGGAACCTCGGGGGGAATTGCAGGGAAGTCAGAGGGGAAAACACTGAAACGTTCAAGCTGTCGTTCCCTGAGACGTAGGTCAAGTCGTACTGCTAAGGCCATAACCTGGTTTAGGGAGTCAGAAGAGGGGTAGCTAACAAGCAGATCCTTCAGGTCGTTAGATAAGCCTAACCTAAACTGGCACCTTAGGGCAGGGTCATTCCACCGAGAAGCTACGCACCACTTTCTAAAGTCAGAACAGTATTCCTCAACAGGTCTCCTACCCTGACGTAAGGTCACCAGCTGACTCTCGACCAAGGCAGTCCTGTCAGTCTCGTCGTAAATGAGTCCGAGGGCAGAGAAAAAACGATCAACGGAGGAAAGTTCAGGGGCGTCAGGAGCCAAGGAGAAGGCCAACTCTTGGGGCCCTTCCTGGAGTCGGGATATAATGATTCCCACCCGCTGGTTCTCGGAACCTGAGGAGTGAGGTTTTAGACGGAAGTAAAGTCTGCAACTCTCCCGAAAGGAGAGAAAAGTCTTACGGTCCCCTGAGAACCGGTCAGGTAACTTGAGGTCAGGTTCTAGAGGTGAGGCGAGGGGTACTACTATGGCAGCGTCAGGCTGGTTGACCCTCTGAGCCAGGGCCTGGACCTGTAGGGAGAGGCCCTGCATCTGCTGGGTCAGGGTCTCAAGGGGGTCCATGATAGAGTAGGAGAAAGGGTAGACTAGGTAAGGGCTTGTGATTATGTTATGGCCGGAAGAAGGGGAAGGGGATAAGTGAGCCCTAATCTACCCACCGCCCTGTCCCTGCCTACTTACAACGACCCGCCCTAGGCGACGGGGTACAACTGGGCGCCGGTCCCTACGCTGGCTAAGTGCTAGGGAATACAAACAGGGAACAAGCAAGGGAAGGGGCAGTAGCCCACGGAACACCGTGAGGAAACCAGAGTGGTCAACGAGCCAGTAAGAATCAGGATGTCACGAAGTATACGAACGCAGAGCAAGGAGCAGGAAGCAAGCCGGGGTCAGAGCGAAGCAGGATAAGCAGAAGCTGTAGCAAGGCTGAAGCAAGGCAGTAGCAGGTTGGAGCAAGGCTGTAGCAGGGCCAGGAAACCAGGAAGAATCACAAGCAATGAGGAAGAGAAAACGGCAGGTATGAATGGACAGGGGGCGGAGCTAACTCCGACTGACCAGGCCGCGATAGGCTCTCCCACTTTTGAGCCTGCCACCCTGATTGGTGGGAGCCGGAGTCAGTCTAAGAGGTCCGGCCTCAGGTGTCGATTGATTAATCCTGGGAGTATCCACAGAAGTAGTGCCTGGCAGATCCTTTACAGGCAAAGTAGCATTAGAATATAGTATGCAGCTTCTCAAACTCTACCTTGGAGAGCTGTCTGGTTTGTATTTTAATAGTAAGTTTTTAATCTAAATTTACTTTTTACTCTGTTTTTTTTTGGTTCAAAATTTCGAGCTCACATTGACTTGGTCCTCCCCTATAGGACCTCTCTATCTGTTGAACTAAGTATCATTACTAAAACTTATCTGAATCTGATTCTTAAACATCTAGTTACTTCTTCTGATCATACAGTACAGTCAGCCAAGCATACCAAGTTACCAAGTTCAATCACACAATATTAAAATGAGTAAGGAGCATGGATACATATCAGCATTAGATACACATGGGTAGAACTTATCATTGTCAAACCTTGTTCTTAAAGCTTAAAAAAATGGTTTCAATTTATTAAAGATCATATCCGACTACTACCATAACAATTGACAGACATCAGGGGCTCCTTCCAGGAGAGTAATCACTAACCAGAGCATTGCCGACGCCGCTCTGGCCATGGATTCCTGGGTTTTTAAACTCCTAACATCACTGTCCATATAGTGAAAGTGACATCAAGGGCTTTCCCAAGTCCGGAGTTCCCGGCCAGTGAGTGCTTGCGATGCTCTGGCTGGGGACTCCAGAGATTAAAGCCAAATATGGATATTTAAAGCCATATATGCACAGTAAAGTGAGAGGCTTTCCCTACAAGCGTAATTCCCGGCCACAGCGCTGCCAACACTCCGACTTGGAATTCTCACATTACAAAGCCCCTAATGTCACTGTCTATGTACAGACAGTAACATCAAGGGATCCTCCAGGAGCAGAATCCATATATGGACAGTGACGTCAGGGGCTCCCTCCAGGAGTGGAATCCCCAGCCAGTGCAATGCCAGTGTTCTGGCCTAGGATTTTGGCATCTTAAAGCTCCTAACGTCAGTGTCCATTTATGGACAGTGTTGTCAGGGGCTTCCCTAGGAGCAGAATCCCCAGTCAGAGCATTGCTAACGTCAGGGGCTTTCCGAGCCTAGTGCTTAAAGTAACGCTGTGTCCGGGGTGTTCAGGTGATATATCCCACTCTATGACTATACAGCCTTCCATTGGAGGTATACGTAGAGACTTCTCCCGAAGCAATCCTTTGACGAAAAGAAAAAAATGAATGTGAACATACTCCAAGAAGCCCACAGCTCTGAATAAATATGGCGCAACTTGGGTTGTCAGTGCTGCACAAACTGACATCAACACCAGTTAGCATAGATGTCAGCTATAATATCCGCAGGTGTAAATTAAATATGTCATGCAGGAGATCTGCTCTCCCGCTGGTCCCGACTTACTAGTTGAAAAGACGCGAAAACAGAATAAAGTCTCAAAGAGCTAAAATTTTTACTCAAAACGGACATGCGCCAAAATTTCCCATTACATTACTTTACAATATCATGTATTATAAAGACATTTACTTTTGAGCTACTTTGACTAAATCGTTAGCAAATGGAAAAAAAAAAACACCAAGGAAAAAAATTTAATTAAAAAACTACGGCCTCCTCCATTTCCCTCTAGCCGTCCTTTCCATCTCCAAAATGGTGTGTTTTCTGCCATTTTAGGTAGAAAAATTTCTATTTGCTCACCATTTAGGCAAAGTAGCAGGAGGGTATATTATGCAGCTTCTCAAACTCTACCTTGAAGAGCTGTGTGGTTTGTATTTTAATAGTACATTTTTAATCTAAATTTACTTTTTACTCTGCCTGACTTGGTATTTATTTGTTCAGAGTTTCAAGCCCACATTGACTTGGTCCTCCCCTATAGGACCTCTCTATCTGTTGAACTAAGTATCATTACTAAAACTTATCTGAATCTGATTCTTAAACATCTAGTTACTACTTCTGATCATACAGTACAGTCAGCCAAGCATACCAAGTTACCAAGTTCAATCACACAATATTAAAATGAGTAAGGAGCAGGGATACATATCAGCATTAGATACACATGGGTAGAACTTATCATTGTCAAACCTTGTTCTTAAAGCTTAAAAAAATGGTTTCAATTTATTAAAGATCATATCCGACTACTACCATAACAATTGACAGACATCAGGGGCTCCTTCCAGGAGAGTAATCACTAACCAGAGCATTGCCGACGCCGCTCTGGCCATGGATTCCTGGGTTTTTAAACTCCTAACATCACTGTCCATATAGTGAAAGTGACATCAAGGGCTTTCCCAAGTCAGGAGTTCCCGGCCAGTGAGTGCTTGCGATGCTCTGGCCGGGGACTCCAGAGTTTAAAGAGGCTCTGTCACCAGATTTTTCAACCCCTATCTGCTATTGCAGCAGATCGGCGCTGCAATGTAGATTACAGTAACATTTTTATTTTTAAAAAACGAGCATTTTTGGCCAAGTTATGACCATTTTTGTAGTTATGCAAATGAGGCTTGCAAAAGTCCAAGTGGGTGTGTTTAAAAGTAAAAGTCCAAGTGGGCGTGTATTATGTGCGTACATCGGGGCGTTTTTAATACTTTTACTAGCTGGGCGTTCTGATGAGAAGTATCATCCACTTCTCTTCAGAACGCCCAGCTTCTGACAGTGCAGATCTGTGACGTCACTCACAGGTCCTGCATCGTGTCAGACGAGCGAGGACACATCGGCACCAGAGGCTACAGTTGATTCTGCAGCAGCATCAGCGTTTGCAGGTAAGTAGCTACATCGACTTACCTGCAAACGCCGATGCTGCTGCAGAATCAACTGAAGCCTCTGGTGCCGATGTGTCCTCGCTCGTCTGACACGATGCAGGACCTGTGAGTGACGTCACAGCGTGATCTGGCAGAAGCTGGGCGTTCTGAAGAGAAGTGGATGATACTTCTCATCAGAACGCCCAGCTAGTAAAAGTATTAAAAACGCCCCGATGTACGCACATAATACACGCCCACTTGGACTTTTACTTTTAAACACACCCACTTGGACTTTTGCAAGCCTCATTTGCATAACTACAAAAATGGTCATAACTTGGCCAAAAATGCTCGTTTTTTAAAAATAAAAACGTTACTGTAATCGACATTGCAGCGCCGATCTGCTGCAATAGCAGATAGGGGTTGCAAAATCTGGTGACAGAGCCTCTTTAAAGCCAAATATGGATATTTAAAGCCATATATGCACAGTAAAGTGAGAGGCTTTCCCTACAAGCGTAATTCCCGGCCACAGCGCTGCCAACGCTCCGACTTGGAATTCTCACATTACAAAGCCCCTAATGTCACTGTCTATGTACAGACAGTAACATCAAGGGATCCTCCAGGAGCAGAATCCATATATGGAAAGTGACGTCAGGGGCTCCCTCCAGGAGTGGAATCCCCAGGCAGTGCAATGCCAGTGTTCTGGCCTAGGATTTTGGCATCTTAAAGCTCCTAACGTCAGTGTCCATTTATGGACAGTGTTGTCAGGGGCTTCCCTAGGAGCAGAATCCCCAGTCAGAGCGTTGCTAACGTCAGGGGCTTTCCGAGCCTAGTGCTTAAAGTAACGCTGTGCCCGGGGAGTTCAGGTGATATATCCCACTCTATGCCTATACAGCCTTCCGTTGGAGGTATACGTAGAGACTTCTCCCGACGCATACCTCTGACGAAAAGAAAAAATTGAATGTGAACATACTCCAAGAAGCCCACAGCTCTGAATAAATATGGCGCAACTTGGGTTGTCAGTGCTGCACAAACTGACATCTACACCAGTTAGCATAGATGTCAGCTATAATATCCGCACGTGTAAATTAAATATGTCATGCAGGAGATCTGCTCTCCCGCTGGTCCCGACTTACTAGTTGAAAAGACGCGAAAACAGCATAAAGTCTCAAATAGCTAAAATTTTTACTCAAAACGGGCATGCGCCAAAATTTCCCATTACATTACTTTACAATATCATGTATTATAAAGACATTTACTTTTGAGCTACTTTGACTAAATCGTTAGCAAATGGAAAAAAAAAAACACCAAGGAAAAAAATGTAATTAAAAAACTACGGCCTCCTCCATTTCCCCTCTAGCCGTCCTTTCCATCTCCAAAATGGTGTGTTTTCTGCCATTTTAGGTAGAAAAATTTCTATTTGCTCACCATTTAGGCAAAGTAGCAGGAGAGTATATTATGCAGCTTCTCAAAGTCTACCTTGAAGAGCTGTGTGGTTTGTATTTTAATAGTAACTTTTTAATCTAAATTTACTTTTTACTCTGCCTGACTTGGTATTTATTTGTTCAGAGTTTCAAGCCCACATTGACTTGGTCCTCCCCTATAGGACCTCTCTATCTGTTGAACTAAGTATCATTACTAAAACTTATCTGAATCTGATTCTTAAACATCTAGTTACTACTTCTGATCATACAGTACAGTCAGCCATGCATACCAAGTTACCAAGTTCAATCACACAATATTAAAATGAGTAAGGAGCATGGATACATATCAGCATTAGATACACATGGGTAGAACTTATCATTGTCAAACCTTGTTCTTAAAGCTTAAAAAAATGGTTTCAATTTATTAAAGATCATATCCGACTACTACCATAACAATTGACAGACATCAGGGGCTCCTTCCAGGAGAGTAATCACTAACCAGAGCATTGCCGACGCCGCTCTTGCCATGGATTCCTGGGTTTTTAAACTCCTAACATCACTGTCCATATAGTGAAAGTGACATCAAGGGCTTTCCCAAGTCAGGAGTTCCCGGCCAGTGAGTGCTTGCGATGCTCTGGCCGGGGACTCCAGAGTTTAAAGCCAAATATGGATATTTAAAGCCATATATGCACAGTAAAGTGAGAGGCTTTCTCTACAAGCGTAATTCCCGGCCACAGCGCTGCCAACACTCCGACTTGGAATTCTCACATTACAAAGCCCCTAATGTCACTGTCTATGTACAGACATTAACATCAAGGGATCCTCCAGGAGCAGAATCCATATATGGACAGTGACGTCAGGGGCTCCCTCCAGGAGTGGAATCCCCAGCCAGTGCAATGCCAGTGTTCTGGCCTAGGATTTTGGCATCTTAAATCTCCTAACGTCAGTGTCCATTTATGGACAGTGTTGTCAGGGGCTTCCCTAGGAGCAGAATCCCCAGTCAGAGCGTTGCTAACGTCAAGGGCTTTCCGAGCCTAGTGCTTAAAGTAACGCTGTGCCCGGGGAGTTCAGGTGATATATCCCACTCTATGCCTATACAGCCTTCCGTTGGAGGTATACGTAGAGACTTCTCCCGACGCATACCTCTGACGAAAATAAAAAATTTAATGTGAACATACTCCATGAAGCCCACAGCTCTGAATAAATATGGCGCAACTTGGGTTGTCAGTGCTGCACAAACTGACATCTACACCAGTTAGCATAGATGTCAGCTATAATATCCGCAGGTGTAAATTAAATATGTCATGCAGGAGATCTGCTCTCCCGCTGGTCCCGACTTACTAGTTGAAAAGATGCGAAAACAGCATAAAGTCTCAAAAAGCTACAATTTTTACACAAAACGGGCATGCGCCAAAATTTCCCATTACATTACTTTACAATATCATGTATTATAAAGACATTTACTTTTGAGCTACTTTGACTAAATCGTTAGCAAATGGAAAAAAAAAAACACCAAGGAAAAAAATGTAATTAAAAAACTACAGCCTCCTCCATTTCCCCTCTAGCCGTCCTTTCCCTCTCCAAAATGGTGTGTTTTCTGCCATTTTAGGTAGAAAAATTTATATTTGCTCACCATTTAGGCAAAGTAGCAGGAGGGTATATTATGCAGCTTCTCAAACTCTACCTTGAAGAGCTGTGTGGTTTGTATTTTAATAGTAACTTTTTAATCTAAATTTACTTTTTACTCTGCCTGACTTTGTATTTATTTGTTCAGAGTTTCAAGCTCACATTGACTTGGTCCTCCCCTATAGGACCTCTCTATCTGTTGAACTAAGTATCATTACTAAAACTTATCTGAATCTGATTCTTAAACATCTAGTTACTACTTCTGATCATACAGTACAGTCAGCCAAGCATACCAAGTTACCAAGTTCAATCACACAATATTAAAATGAGTAAGGAGCATGGATACATATCAGCATTAGATACACATGGGTAGAACTTATCATTGTCAAACCTTGTTCTTAAAGCTTAAAAAAATGGTTTCAATTTATTAAAGATCATATCCGACTACTACCATAACAATTGACAGACATCAGGGGCTCCTTCCAGGAGAGTAATCACTAACCAGAGCATTGCCGACGCCGCTCTGGCCATGGATTCCTGGGTTTTTAAACTCCTAACATCACTGTCCATATAGTGAAAGTGACATCAAGGGCTTTCCCAAGTCAGGAGTTCCCGGCCAGTGAGTGCTTGCGATGCTCTGGCCGGGGACTCCAGAGTTTAAAGCCAAATATGGATATTTAAAGCCATATATGCACAGTAAAGTGAGAGGCTTTCTCTACAAGCGTAATTCCCGGCCACAGCGCTGCCAACGCTCCGACTTGGAATTCTCACATTACAAAGCCCCTAATGTCACTGTCTATGTACAGACAGTAACATCAAGGGATCCTCCAGGAGCAGAATCCATATATGGACAGTGACGTCAGGTGCTCCCTCCAGGAGTGGAATCCCCAGCCAGTGCAATGCCAGTGTTCTGGCCTAGGATTTTGGCATCTTAAAGCTCCTAATGTCAGTGTCCATTTATGGACAGTGTTGTCAGGGGCTTCCCTAGGAGCAGAATCCCCAGTCAGAGCGTTGCTAACGTCAGGGGCTTTCCGAGCCTAGTGCTTAAAGTAACGCTGTGCCCGGGGTGTTCAGGTGATATATCCCACTCTATGCCTATACAGCCTTCCGTTGGAGGTATACGTAGAGACTTCTCCCGACACATACCTCTGACGAAAAGAAAAAATTGAATGTGAACATACTCCAAGAAGCCCACAGCTCTGAATAAATATGGCGCAACTTCGGTTGTCAGTGCTCCACAAACTGACATCTACACCAGTTAGCATAGATGTCAGCTATAATATCCACAGGTGTAAATTAAATATGTCATGCAGGAGATCTGCTCTCCCGCTGGTCCCGACTTACTAGTTGAAAAGATGCGAAAACAGCATAAAGTCTCAAAAAGCTACAATTTTTACTCAAAACGGGCATGCGCCAAAATTTCCCATTACATTACTTTACAATATCATGTATTATAAAGACATTTACTTTTGAGCTACTTTGACTAAATCGTTAGCAAATGGAAAAAAAAAAACACCAAGGAAAAAAATGTAATTAAAAAACTACGGCCTCCTCCATTTCCCCTCTAGCCGTCCTTTCCATCTCCAAAATGGTGTGTTTTCTGCCATTTTAGGTAGAAAAATTTCTATTTGCTCACCATTTAGGCAAAGTAGCAGGAGAGTATATTATGCAGCTTCTCAAAGTCTACCTTGAAGAGCTGTGTGGTTTGTATTTTAATAGTAACTTTTTAATCTAAATTTACTTTTTACTCTGCCTGACTTGGTATTTATTTGTTCAGAGTTTCAAGCCCACATTGACTTGGTCCTCCCCTATAGGACCTCTCTATCTGTTGAACTAAGTATCATTACTAAAACTTATCTGAATCTGATTCTTAAACATCTAGTTACTACTTCTGATCATACAGTACAGTCAGCCATGCATACCAAGTTACCAAGTTCAATCACACAATATTAAAATGAGTAAGGAGCATGGATACATATCAGCATTAGATACACATGGGTAGAACTTATCATTGTCAAACCTTGTTCTTAAAGCTTAAAAAAATGGTTTCAATTTATTAAAGATCATATCCGACTACTACCATAACAATTGACAGACATCAGGGGCTCCTTCCAGGAGAGTAATCACTAACCAGAGCATTGCCGACGCCGCTCTTGCCATGGATTCCTGGGTTTTTAAACTCCTAACATCACTGTCCATATAGTGAAAGTGACATCAAGGGCTTTCCCAAGTCAGGAGTTCCCGGCCAGTGAGTGCTTGCGATGCTCTGGCCGGGGACTCCAGAGTTTAAAGCCAAATATGGATATTTAAAGCCATATATGCACAGTAAAGTGAGAGGCTTTCCCTACAAGCGTAATTCCCGGCCACAGCGCTGCCAACACTCCGACTTGGAATTCTCACATTACAAAGCCCCTAATGTCACTGTCTATGTACAGACAGTAACATCAAGGGATCCTCCAGGAGCAGAATCCATATATGGACAGTGACGTCAGGGGCTCCCTCCAGGAGTGGAATCCCCAGCCAGTGCAATGCCAGTGTTCTGGCCTAGGATTTTGGCATCTTAAATCTCCTAACGTCAGTGTCCATTTATGGACAGTGTTGTCAGGGGCTTCCCTAGGAGCAGAATCCCCAGTCAGAGCGTTGCTAACGTCAAGGGCTTTCCGAGCCTAGTGCTTAAAGTAACGCTGTGCCCGGGGAGTTCAGGTGATATATCCCACTCTATGCCTATACAGCCTTCCGTTGGAGGTATACGTAGAGACTTCTCCCGACGCATACCTCTGACGAAAATAAAAAATTTAATGTGAACATACTCCATGAAGCCCACAGCTCTGAATAAATATGGCGCAACTTGGGTTGTCAGTGCTGCACAAACTGACATCTACACCAGTTAGCATAGATGTCAGCTATAATATCCGCAGGTGTAAATTAAATATGTCATGCAGGAGATCTGCTCTCCCGCTGGTCCCGACTTACTAGTTGAAAAGATGCGAAAACAGCATAAAGTCTCAAAAAGCTACAATTTTTACACAAAACGGGCATGCGCCAAAATTTCCCATTACATTACTTTACAATATCATGTATTATAAAGACATTTACTTTTGAGCTACTTTGACTAAATCGTTAGCAAATGGAAAAAAAAAAACACCAAGGAAAAAAATGTAATTAAAAAACTACAGCCTCCTCCATTTCCCCTCTAGCCGTCCTTTCCCTCTCCAAAATGGTGTGTTTTCTGCCATTTTAGGTAGAAAAATTTATATTTGCTCACCATTTAGGCAAAGTAGCAGGAGGGTATATTATGCAGCTTCTCAAACTCTACCTTGAAGAGCTGTGTGGTTTGTATTTTAATAGTAACTTTTTAATCTAAATTTACTTTTTACTCTGCCTGACTTTGTATTTATTTGTTCAGAGTTTCAAGCTCACATTGACTTGGTCCTCCCCTATAGGACCTCTCTATCTGTTGAACTAAGTATCATTACTAAAACTTATCTGAATCTGATTCTTAAACATCTAGTTACTACTTCTGATCATACAGTACAGTCAGCCAAGCATACCAAGTTACCAAGTTCAATCACACAATATTAAAATGAGTAAGGAGCATGGATACATATCAGCATTAGATACACATGGGTAGAACTTATCATTGTCAAACCTTGTTCTTAAAGCTTAAAAAAATGGTTTCAATTTATTAAAGATCATATCCGACTACTACCATAACAATTGACAGACATCAGGGGCTCCTTCCAGGAGAGTAATCACTAACCAGAGCATTGCCGACGCCGCTCTGGCCATGGATTCCTGGGTTTTTAAACTCCTAACATCACTGTCCATATAGTGAAAGTGACATCAAGGGCTTTCCCAAGTCAGGAGTTCCCGGCCAGTGAGTGCTTGCGATGCTCTGGCCGGGGACTCCAGAGTTTAAAGCCAAATATGGATATTTAAAGCCATATATGCACAGTAAAGTGAGAGGCTTTCTCTACAAGCGTAATTCCCGGCCACAGCGCTGCCAACGCTCCGACTTGGAATTCTCACATTACAAAGCCCCTAATGTCACTGTCTATGTACAGACAGTAACATCAAGGGATCCTCCAGGAGCAGAATCCATATATGGACAGTGACGTCAGGTGCTCCCTCCAGGAGTGGAATCCCCAGCCAGTGCAATGCCAGTGTTCTGGCCTAGGATTTTGGCATCTTAAAGCTCCTAATGTCAGTGTCCATTTATGGACAGTGTTGTCAGGGGCTTCCCTAGGAGCAGAATCCCCAGTCAGAGCGTTGCTAACGTCAGGGGCTTTCCGAGCCTAGTGCTTAAAGTAACGCTGTGCCCGGGGTGTTCAGGTGATATATCCCACTCTATGCCTATACAGCCTTCCGTTGGAGGTATACGTAGAGACTTCTCCCGACACATACCTCTGACGAAAAGAAAAAATTGAATGTGAACATACTCCAAGAAGCCCACAGCTCTGAATAAATATGGCGCAACTTCGGTTGTCAGTGCTCCACAAACTGACATCTACACCAGTTAGCATAGATGTCAGCTATAATATCCACAGGTGTAAATTAAATATGTCATGCAGGAGATCTGCTCTCCCGCTGGTCCCGACTTACTAGTTGAAAAGATGCGAAAACAGCATAAAGTCTCAAAAAGCTACAATTTTTACTCAAAACGGGCATGCGCCAAAATTTCCCATTACATTACTTTACAATATCATGTATTATAAAGACATTTACTTTTGAGCTACTTTGACTAAATCGTTAGCAAATGGAAAAAAAAAACACCAAGGAAAATAATGTAATTAAAAAACTACGGCCTCCTCCATTTCCCCTCTAGCCGTCCTTTCCATCTCCAGAATGGTGTGTTTTCTGCCAGTTTAGGTAGAAAAAATTCTATTTGCTCACCATTTAGGCAAAGTAGCAGGAGGGTATATTATGCAGCTTCTCAAACTCTACCTTGAAGAGCTGTGTGGTTTGTATTTTAATAGTAACTTTTTAATCTAAATTTACTTTTTACTCTGCCTGACTTGGTATTTATTTAACAATATTAAAATAAGTAAGGAGCATGGATACATATCAGCATTACATACACATGGGAAGAACTTTTTATTGTCGAACCTTGCTCTAAAGAGCTTAAAAAAAATACTTTCAATTCATTAAAGCTCATATCCGACTACCTTAATTCATTTACCCTACCTTAACAACTAACAATGTCACTTGTTGTGATAATTGACTTTTAAGTCCTAAAGCTGGTTACATGAATGCAGTGGGGGAATTTATTAGGACTGGCATTTCATATACCGGTTTTAAACAGAAACCTTCAGAAGTAAGTTGCCATAAATTTACTAAGAAGCGGACGGCTCTTAATAAATCTGCCGCAACATGGGCTGTCAGGACTCCACAAACTCAAAGCTATGCCAGATACAAGCTTGCATAGATTTCCGCTATGATTTACACTAATTTCTGTTGTGTTTATATTGAATCTGTCGTGCAGCAGAACCCCCTACCGCTGGGACCCACTTCCTGTTTGGAAAGAGGCGAAAGCAGCATAATTTTCCAAAAAAACATAATTTTTTTTTAAAACATGTGTGAAACATAATTTGCAACTTTTCTTCTGTCAGATAACTACCGCAAAATATTTAATAAGTCCCCCTCAATGTCTTTATTTTGACCCATTACATTGCTTTACAAAATCAAGTATTATAAACACATCTACTTTTGAGTTACTTTGCCAAAATTGTCAGCAAATAGAATAAAAAACACCTAGAAAAAAAATGCAATTTAAAAACACCGGCCTCCTCCATTTCCCCTCTAGCCGTCCTTTCCATCTCCAATATAGGTGTGTTTTCTGCCATTTTAGGTAGAAAAAGAAAATAATCAATTTGCTTACCATTTAGGCAAAGTAGCAGGAGAGTATAGTATGCAGCTTCTCAAACTCTAACTTGGTAGGGAGCTGTCTGTTTTTTTTTTTTAATAGTAACTTTTTATCTAGTCTAGAACATCATGTTCAATCACACAATATTAAAACATACGTAAGAAGCATGATTATATATCAGCATGGCTCTTAATAAATTTGACACAACTTTGGCTGTCAAGGCTCCACAAACTGAAATCGACGCTAGAAACAATCTGCCATGGATTTCCGCTATAATTTACGCCAATGTCTGATGTAACTTATAGTAAATCTGTCGAGCAAGAGGACCTCACCTCCCGTTGTTGCATATAACCAATGGGTGAAATTAAAAAATACTGGCATTTTTATACGCCAATATTAAACCGAAGCCTACTGAAATAAGCTTTGAACTATTCGGACCCCGGCCTAGAGCATCGGTAGCACTCTGGCCGGGGATTCCAGTACTAGTGGGGCCCTTGACGTTACCGCCTTTTTATGGACAATGACGTCAGGGGTTCCCTCTAGAAGTCGAGTCCCCAGCCACAGCTTTGCCAATGGTCTGGTCTGGGACACTTGCATTAGAAAGCCCCTCACGTCACTGTCGATACATGGACAGTAAAGTCAGGGGATCCTACAGAAGCAGAATCCCCGGCTAGAGCGTTGCCGACGCTTTGGCCGGCGATTCCGGCATCTCAAAGCCCCTAACATCACTGTCCATATCTGGACATTGACGTCAAGGGCTCCTTCCAGGAGTGGAATCACTGGCCAGAGCATTGGCAACGCTCTGGCCTGAAATTCTCGCATTACAAATCCCTTAATATTACTATCTATGTAACGTCAAGGTTTCCTCCATGAGCAGAATCCCTGGCCAGAGCATTGCCAATGCTCTGGTTGGGGATTCCAACATCTCAAAGCCTCTAACGTCACTGTCCATATTTTGACCCTGACATCAGAATCTCCCTCCAGGAGCGGAATGTCCAGCTAGAGCAATGCCGAGGTTCTGGCCTAGGATTTTGGGATCTTAAAGCTCCTGAACTCACAGTCCATTTATGGATAGTGTTGTCAGGGTCTCCTCATGGAGCGGAATTCCCAGCCAGAGCGTTGCCAACGTTCTGCCTGTGGATTCTGAGTTTTTAAGCTCCTAACATCACTGTTCATATATGGACAGTGATGTCAAGAGCCTTCCCAACACAGGGGCCCCCAGCCAGAGGGCTTTCGATGCTCTGGCTGGGGACTCCATAGTTGAAAGCCCCTGACATCACTGTCCATATATGAAAAGTGACATCACAGGCTCCCTCAAGAACCGGTTTTCCCTGCCACAGCATTGTCGATGCTCTGGCTAGGGATTCCAGCATCTCAAATCCTCTGACGTCACTGTCCATATATACACAGTGACGTTAGGGGCTTCCTCCAGGAGCAGAAACCTTGTCCAGAGTGTTGCCGATGTTCTAGCCTAGGATTCCGGCATCTTAAAACCCCTGTAGTCACTGTCCATATATGGACAGTAACGTCAGGGGCTCCTCCAGGGGCCGAATCCCAGGCCATAGCAATGCTAACGCACTGGGTGTGGATTCTTGATTTTGTTTAAGCCCCTAACATCACTGTCCATATATGGACAGTAACGTCAGGGGCTTTCCCGAGCCTAGTGCTTAAAGTAGCTCTGTGCCCGAGAAATTCAGGTGACATATCCCACTGTATGCGTATACAATGGGATACGTCGAGGCCTTCCATTGGAGGTATACGTACAGTCTTCTCCCGACGTATACCTCAGTCGAAAAGAAAAAACTTAATGTGAACATACTCTAAGAAGCCCACAGCTCTGAACAAATTTGGCGCACCTTGGGTGTTCAGTGCTCCACAAACAGATACCTACGCCAGCTAGCATAGCTTTCAGCTATAATATCCGCTGGTGTAAATTATATTAAATCTGTCATGCAGGAGGTCCCCTCTCCCGCTGGTACCAACTTACTATTTAAAAGATGCGAAAACAGCATAAAGTCTCAAAAAGCTAACATTGTTACTCAAAACAGGCGTGCGTGAAAATTTCCAATTACAATACTTCACAAAATTACGGATTTTAAAAATGTTTACTTTTGAGCTACTTAGCCTAAATTGTTAGCAAATGGAATAAAAAAACACCCAGGAAAAAAAAGCAATTAAAAAACTATGGCCTCCTCCATTTCCCCTCTAGCCATCCTTTCCATCTCCAAAATGGTGTGCTTTCTGCCATTTTAGGTAGAAAAAAAAAATCTATTTGCTTACAATTTAGGCAAAGTAGCATTAGAATATAGTATGCAGCTTCTCAAACTCTACCTTGGAGAGCTGTCTGGTTTGTATTTTAATAGTACGTTTTTAATCTAAATTTACTTTTTACTCTGTTATTTTTTCGTTCAAAATTTCGAGCTCACATTGACTTGGTCCTCCACTATAGGACCTCTCTATCTGTTGAACTAAGTATCATTACTAAAACGTATCTGAATCTGATTCTTAAACATCTAGTTACTACTTCTGATCATACAGTGCAGTCAGCCAAGCATACCAAGTTACCAAGTTCAATCACACAATATTAAAATGAGTAAGGATCATGGATACATATCAACATTAGATACATATGGGTAGAACTTATCATTGTCAAACCTTGTTCTTAAAGCTTAAAAAAATGGTTTCAATTTATTAAAGATCATATCCGACTACTACCATAACAATTCACAGACATCAGGGGCTCCTTCCAGGAGAGTAATCACTAACCAGAGCATTGCCGACGCTCTGGCCATGGATTCCTGGGTTTTTAAACTCCTAACATCACTGTCCATATAGTGAAAGTGACATCAAGGGCTTTCCAAAGTCAGGAGTTTCCGGCCAGAGAGTGCTTGCGATGCTCTGGCCGGGGACTCCAGAGTTTAAAGCCAAATATGGATATTGTGGCGGAAGGGGTGACGTTTACAGGCATTGTACCCAAATACAGATTAAGCCTGCCGCAAACCGTCGCACTCCCGCCATCCGGGTGCCATAGCTTAGATGGCGCCCGGTGCTAGATGGGGATATGTCCCCTCAAACTGCATTACGTTATGTTTGATAACCAGTTGATTTGTATTGTATTGTATTCAGTGCTGCTTCACTGTCCTCCCCCTCTAGGGTTAATCTTACACTGAAGGAGAATGAGTCACAGGCTGAGAGCGGGAACTTATCTAATGTAAATAAGAAAAAGGAGGGGGCCTGTTTCCTGAGGGAGGGGTGAGTGAGGGATATAGTGGTGCTGGATGAGTTCTCAGTTAGTTGCAGCCCAGGAGAGGATGAGATAGCAGTGTGAGCTGCAGGCAGGGCCTGTCTACCTCAGAGATGGTACCTGACCTAGGGACAGTAATAGAGGACAAGTGCTGGAGTCCCATCTAACTAAGGAGGATCTGGAGACACCCCAAAGGATGAAAGGTACAGTGGAGAGACCCCATAGTGAGGTAGCCTGTCCCATCCAGCTCAGAGGGGAGAGGCAGCGATGCATTGGTTCTGTGTGTGTCCCTGTTAATAAACGCGCCGCTGTGGCTTGTCCCCTGTTAATCTGTGTCGCCTGAATCTATCGCCCACATTCTCTTGGCGTAAACCGACCCCCACTGACCCGGTTTCGCCACATTTGGTGGCAGCGGTGGGATCGATTCAGCCCGTTCTAGGGGAAGCGGCAGGGGATAGGTACCCTGGTACCATCCGGCGCTTCGCGGCCAGACCTCAAGGGCGGACTGCCACACGTGCTGCAGTACAGGGGGACCACAGGCACCTAAATCCCCTGTCATGGAGCCTGACTCTATGGATCCTCCCGGCGGAGCAGAGGCTGTCCCCTATGGCAGCTACCTCCGAATTACACTCCAAGAGCTGTGCCGGTTCCGGCGTATTGCCTTCTCGTCCCGCGACATCAAGGATCGGCTGATTGAGAAGCTCCAAGCCTGGGACCTGGCGAACCCGGCCGAGATGGGAGAGATGGCCGAGGGTGACGTTGACTACTGCCCCGAAGAACCGGCCAGTCGCCAGGGAACCGGCCGTAGTGCCATCTCGGACACCCAAGCCCTGCAGATGGGGGATCTGCTGACCGCTCTGGGACCTCAAAGCTCCGAGGCCGAGCGCCTGATCATCGTTGGGGCCGTGGCCCGTGCAGTGGCACCCCCAGAACCAACAACCCCAATCCCTGCCGGGCCCCGAAGACCCCAACTACGATACAACGACCTCCCCAAGTTGGATCCTTCGTCCACGGATATCGATGCGCACCTAACCATGCTGGAGACACAGCTACAGGTGCATGACATCCCCACCACCGAATGGGCTCGCTACGTGGGGCCCAGCCTGCAAGGGAGGGCCCTTGAAGTCTACCGGAGCCTAGGTCCAGAGGACGGAAGGGACTACGGTTGCCTCCGGGACGCCCTGCTGAAGAGGTATGCGATCACCTTAGAGACTTACAGAGAGCGGTTCCGTAATTTGACGCTCGCCGGCCAGGGTACCCATGTGGAACTGGCAGCCCAGCTCCGCTTAAGCTGCTCTAGGTGGGCCGAGGGGAAGAAGGCCTTCAGTCGGGAGGCCCTGGAGGACCTCGTCATTTTGGAGCAACTCCTCTCCAGGATGGAGGTCCCCGTTCGTGCCTGGATCGCGGACCGCCACCCCAGCACCCCTGAAGATGCCGCCACCCTGGCCGACGAGTTCTTGGCCCACCGACCCCAGTGGAGAAGCCTTCCGCGCCAGGACCAATGCCGAGAGCTCCGAGCCCCTACCAAAATAGCGGAACCACCCCGGCCAACTTCGATGAGACCCCAGCCGACGGGACTGCCCCCTGGCCCAATCAATGGTGCCCTTTCCCAGACCAACCCCAACTCGGGTCGCCTTTTGCCCGGAGGCAGGCGACCCCGATGAGTGTGACCACCTCCTAGATGCACCAGAGGGGGAGGAGGTGGTCTACCACGTAGAGCTTGCGAGCCTCGTGACGAACCAGGTCCCTGCCAACATGCAGGGCCACCGACAGCCCGTGGTGCTGGGACGTCGCACCGTCCAAGGACTCCGTGACTCGGGGGCATCCCTCACCCTGGTAGCCCGTATTTCCCTGGCGGACGGACAGCAGCGGTCCATTCCCCGCGCCAGAGTCTACCTGGACTGGGGCCCCGGAAAAGGGGAGGTCGAAGTCGGCCAACCAGAAGCAGGTTAGGGCCTCAAACTGCCTCAAACTGCATTACGTTATGTTTGATAACCAGTTGATTTGTATTGTATTGTATTCAGTGCTGCTTCACTGTCCTCCCCCTCTAGGGTTAATCTTACACTGAAGGAGAATGAGTCACAGGCTGAGAGCGGGAACTTATCTAATGTAAATAAGAAAAAGGAGGGGGCCTGTTTCCTGAGGGAGGGGTGAGTGAGGGATATAGTGGTGCTGGATGAGTTCTCAGTTAGTTGCAGCCCAACAGAGGATGAGATAGCAGTGTGAGCTGCAGGCAGGGGATGTCTACCTCAGAGATGGTACCTGACCTAGGGACAGTAATAGAGGACAAGTGCCTGAGTCCCATCTAACGAAGGAGGATCTGGAGACACCCCAAAAGATGAAAGGTACAGTGGAGAGACCCCATAGTGAGGTAGCCTCTCCCATCCAGCCCAGAGGGGAGAAGCAGCGATGCATTGGTTCGGTGTGTGTCTGTCCCTGTTAATAAACGCGCCGCTGTGGCTTGTCCCCTGTTAATCTGTGTCGCCTGAATCTATCGCCCACATTCTCTTGGCGTAAACCGACCCCCACTGACCCGGTTTCGCCACAGATATTTAAAGCCATATATGCACAGTAAAGTGAGAGGCTTTCTCTACAAGCGTAATTCCCGGCCACAGAGCTGCCAACGCTCCGACTTGGAATTCTCACATTACAAAGCCCCTAATGTCACTGTCTATGTACAGACAGTAACATCAAGGGATCCTCCAGGAGCAGAATCCATATATGGACAGTGATGTCAGGGGCTCCCTCCAGGAGTGGAATCCCCAGCCAGTGCAATGCCAGTGTTCTGGCCTAGCATTTTGGAATCTTAAAGCTCCTAACGTCAATGTCCATTTATGGACAGTATTGTCAGGGGCTTCCCTAGGAGCAGAATCCCCAGTCAGAGTGTTGCTAACGTCAGGGGCTTTCCGAGCCTAGTGCTTAAAGTAACGCTGTGCCCGGGGAGTTCAGATGATATATCCCACTCTATGCCTATACAGCCTTCCGTTGGAGGTATACGTAGAGACTTCTCCCGACGCATACCTCTGACGAAAAGAAAAAATTGAATGTGAACATACTCCAAGAAGCCCACAGCTCTGAATAAATATGGCGCAACTTGGGTTGTCAGTGCTGCACAAACTGACATCTACACCAGTTAGCATAGATGTCAGCTATAATATCCGCAGGTGTAAATTAAATATGTCATGCAGGAGATCTGCTCTCCCGCTGGTCCCGACTTACTAGCTGAAAAGACGCGAAAACAGCATAATGTCTCAAAAAGCTACAATTTTTACTCAAAACGGGCATGCACCAAAATTTCCCATTACATTACTTTACAATATCATGTATTATAAAGACATTTACTTTTGAGCTACTTTGACTAAATCGTTAGCAAATGGAAAAAAAAACACCAAGGAAAAAAATTTAATTAAAAAACTACGGCCTCCTCCATTTCCCCTCTAGCCGTCCTTTCCATCCCCAAAATGGTGTGTTTTCTGCCATTTTAGGTAGAAAAATTTCTATTTGCTCACCATTTAGGCAAAGTAGCAGGAGGGTATATTATGCAGCTTCTCAAACTCTACCTTGAAGAGCTGTGTGGTTTGTATTTTAATAGTAACTTTTTAATCTAAATGTACTTTTTACTCTGCCTGACTTGGTATTTATTTGTTCAGAGTTTCAAGCTCACATTGACTTGGTCCTCCCCTATAGGACCTCTCTATCTGTTGAACTAAGTATCATTACTAAAACTTATCTGAATCTGATTCTTAAACATCTAGTTACTACTTCTGATCATACAGTACAGTCAGCCAAGCATACCAAGTTACCAAGTTCAATCACACAATATTAAAATGAGTAACGAGCATGGATACATATCAGCATTAGATACACATGGGTAGAACTTATCATTGTCAAACCTTGTTCTTAAAGCTTAAAAAAATGGTTTCAATTTATTAAAGATCATATCCGACTACTACCATAACAATTGACAGACATCAGGGGCTCCTTCCAGGAAAGTAATCACTAACCAGAGCATTGCCGACGCTCTGGCCATGCATTCCTGGGTTGTTAAACTCCTAACATCACTGTCCATAAAGTGAAAGTGACATCAAGGGCTTTCCCAAGTCAGGAGTTCCCGGCCAGTGAGTGCTTGCGATGCTCTGGCCGGGGACTCCAGAGTTTAAAGCCAAATATGGATATTTAAAGCCATATATGCACAGTAAAGTGAGAGGCTTTCTCTACAAGCGTAATTCCCGGCCACAGCGCTGCCAACGCTCCGACTTGGAATTCTCACATTACAAAGCCCCTAATGTCACTGTCTATGTACAGACAGTAACATCAAGGGATCCTCCAGGAGCAGAATCCATATATGGACAGTGACGTCAGGGGCTCCCTCCAGGAGTGGAATCCCCAGCCAGTGCAATGCCAGTGTTCTGGCCTAGGATTTTGGCATCTTAAAGCTCCTAACGTCAGTGTCCATTTATGGACAGTGTTGTCAGGGGCTTCCCTAGGAGCAGAATCCCCAGTCAGAGCGTTGCTAACGTCAGGGGCTTTCCGAGCCTAGTGCTTAAAGTAACGCTTTGCCCGGGGAGTTCAGGTGATATATCCCACTCTATGCCTATACAGCCTTCCATTGGAGGTATACGTAGAGACTTCTCCCGACGCATACCTCTGACGAAAATAAAAAATTGAATGTGAACATACTCCAAGAAGCCCACAGCTCTGAATAAATATGGCGCAACTTGGGTTGTCAGTGCTGCACAAACTGACATCTACACTAGTTAGCATAGATGTCAGCTATAATATCCGCAGGTGTAAATTAAATATGTCATGCAGGAGATCTGCTCTCCCGCTGGTCCCGACTTACTAGTTGAAAAGACGCAAAAACAGTATAAAGTCTCAAAAAGCTAAAATTTTTACTCAAAACGGGCATGCGCCAAAATTTCCCATTACATTACTTTACAATATCATGTATTATAAAGACATTTACTTTTGAGCTACTTTGACTAAATCGTTAGCAAATGGAAAAAAAAAACACCAAGGAAAAAAATTTAATTAAAAAACTACGGCCTCCTCCATTTCCCCTCTAGCCGTCCTTTCCATCTCCAAAATGGTGTGTTTCTGCCACTTTAGGTAGAAAAATTTCTATTTGCTCACCATTTAGGCAAAGTAGCAGGAGGGTATATTATGCAGCTTCTCAAACTCTACCTTGAAGAGCTGTGTGGTTTGTATTTTAATAGTAACTTTTTAATCTAAATTTACTTTTTACTCTGCCTGACTTGGTATTTATTTGTTCAGAGTTTC
Organism: Rhinoderma darwinii; assembly: GCF_050947455.1. Taxonomy (NCBI): domain Eukaryota; kingdom Metazoa; phylum Chordata; class Amphibia; order Anura; family Rhinodermatidae; genus Rhinoderma; species Rhinoderma darwinii. The sequence goes on along the minus strand of NW_027461968.1, from coordinate 2,281,004 downwards.
AAGCCCACATTGACTTGGTCCTCCCCTATAGGACCTCTCTATCTGTTGAACTAAGTATCATTACTAAAACTTATCTGAATCTGATTCTTAAACATCTAGTTACTACTTCTGATCATACAGTACAGTCAGCCAAGCATACCAAGTTACCAAGTTCAATCACACAATATTAAAATGAGTAAGGAGCATGGATACATATCAGCATTAGATACACATGGGTAGAACTTATCATTGTCAAACCTTGTTCTTAAAGCTTAAAAAAATGGTTTCAATTTATTAAAGATCATATCCGACTACTACCATAACAATTGACAGACATCAGGGGCTCCTTCCAGGAGAGTAATCACTAACCAGAGCATTGCCGACGCCGCTCTGGCCATGGATTCCTGAGTTTTAAACTCCTAACATCACTGTCCATATAGTGAAAGTGACATCAAGGGCTTTCCCAAGTCAGGAGTTCCCGGCCAGTGAGTGCTTGCGATGCTCTGGCCGGGGACTCCAGAGTTTAAAGCCAAATATGGATATTTAAAGCAATATATGCACAGTAAAGTGAGAGGCTTTCTCTACAAGCGTAATTCCCGGCCACAGCGCTGCCAATGCTCCGACTTGGAATTCTCACATTACAAAGCCCCTAATGTCACTGTCTATGTACAGACAGTAACATCAAGGGATCCTCCAGGAGCAGAATCCATATATGGACAGTGACGTCAGGGGCTCCCTCCAGGAGTGGAATCCCCAGCCAGTGCAATGCCAGTGTTCTGGCCTAGGATTTTGGCATCTTAAAGCTCCTAACGTCAGTGTCCATTTGTGGACAGTGTTGTCAGAGGCTTCCCTAGGAGCAGAATCCCCAGTCAGAGCGTTGCTAACGTCAGGGGCTTTCCGAGCCTAGTGCTTAAAGTAACGCTTTGCCCGGGGAGTTCAGGTGATATATCCCACTCTATGCCTATACAGCCTTCCATTGGAGGTATACGTAGAGACTTCTCCCGACGCATACCTCTGACGAAAATAAAAAATTGAATGTGAACATACTCCAAGAAGCCCACAGCTCTGAATAAATATGGCGCAACTTGGGTTGTCAGTGCTGCACAAACTGACATCTACACTAGTTAGCATAGATGTCAGCTATAATATCCGCAGGTGTAAATTAAATATGTCATGCAGGAGATCTGCTCTCCCGCTGGTCCCGACTTACTAGTTGAAAAGACGCAAAAACAGTATAAAGTCTCAAAAAGCTAAAATTTTTACTCAAAACGGGCATGCACCAAAAATTTCCCATTACATTACTTTACAATATCATGTATTATAAAGACATTTACTTTTGAGCTACTTTGACTAAATCGTTAGCAAATGGAAAAAAAAAAAACACCAAGGAAAAAAATTTAATTAAAAAACTACGGCCTCCTCCATTTCCCCTCTAGCAGTCCTTTCCATCTCCAAAATGGTGTGTTTCTGCCATTTTAGGTAGAAAAATTTCTATTTGCTCTTCATTTAGGAAAAGTAGCAGGAGGGTATATTATGCAGCTTCTCAAACTCTACCTTGAAGAGCTGTGTGGTTTGTATTTTAATAGTAACTTTTTAATCTAAATTTACTTTTTACTCTGCCTGACTTGGTATTTATTTGTTCAGAGTTTCAAGCTCACATTGACTTGGTCCTCCCCTATAGGACCTCTCTATCTGTTGAACTAAGTATCATTACTAAAACTTATCTGAATCTGATTCTTAAACATCTAGTTACTACTTCTGATCATACAGTACAGTCAGCCAAGCATACCAAGTTACCAAGTTCAATCACACAATATTAAAATGAGTAAGGAGCATGGATACATATCAGCATTAGATACACATGGGTAGAACTTATCATTGTCAAACCTTGTTCTTAAAGCTTAAAAAAATGGTTTCAATTTATTAAAGATCATATCCGACTACTACCATAACAATTGACAGACATCAGGGGCTCCTTCCAGGAGAGTAATCACTAACCAGAGCATTGCCGACGCCGCTCTGGCCATGGATTCCTGAGTTTTAAACTCCTAACATCACTGTCCATATAGTGAAAGTGACATCAAGGGCTTTCCCAAGTCAGGAGTTCCCGGCCAGTGAGTGCTTGCGATGCTCTGGCCGGGGACTCCAGAGTTTAAAGCCAAATATGGATATTTAAAGCAATATATGCACAGTAAAGTGAGAGGCTTTCTCTACAAGCGTAATTCCCGGCCACAGCGCTGCCAACGCTCCGACTTGGAATTCTCACATTACAAAGCCCCTAATGTCACTGTCTATGTACAGACAGTAACATCAAGGGATCCTCCAGGAGCAGAATCCATATAAGGACAGTGACGTCAGGGGCTCCCTCCAGGAGTGGAATCCCCAGCCAGTGCAATGCCAGTGTTCTGTCCTAGGATTTTGGCATCTTAAAGCTCCTAACGTCAGTGTCCATTTGTGGACAGTGTTGTCAGGGGCTTCCCTGGGAGCAGAATCCCCAGTCAGAGCGTTGCTAACGTCAGGGGCTTTCCGAGCCTAGTGCTTAAAGTAACGCTTTGCCCAGGGAGTTCAGGTGATATATCCCACTCTATGCCTATACAGCCTTCCGTTGGAGGTATACGTAGAGACTTCTCCCGACGCATACCTCTGACGAAAAGAAAAAATTGAATGTGAACATACTCCAAGAAGCCCACAGCTCTGAATAAATATGGCGCAACTTGGGTTGTCAGTGCTGCACAAACTGACATCTACACTAGTTAGCATAGATGTCAGCTATAATATCCGCAGGTGTAAATTAAATATGTCATGCAGGAGATCTGCTCTCCCGCTGGTCCCGACTTACTAGTTGAAAAGACGCAAAAACAGTATAAAGTCTCAAAAAGCTAAAATTTTTACTCAAAACGGGCATGCACCAAAATTTCCCATTACATTACTTTACAATATCATGTATTATAAAGACATTTACTTTTGAGCTACTTTGACTAAATCGTTAGCAAATGGAAAAAAAAAAACACCAAGGAAAAAAATTTAATTAAAAAACTACGGCCTCCTCCATTTCCCCTCTAGCCGTCCTTTCCATCTCCAAAATGGTGTGTTTCTGCCATTTTAGGTAGAAAAATTTCTATTTGCTCACCATTTAGGCAAAGTAGCAGGAGGGTATATTATGCAGCTTCTCAAACTCTACCTTGAAGAGCTGTGTGGTTTGTATTTTAATAGTAACTTTTTAATCTAAATTTACTTTTTACTCTGCCTGACTTGGTATTTATTTGTTCAGAGTTTCAAGCCCACATTGACTTGGTCCTCCCCTATAGGACCTCTCTATCTGTTGAACTAAGTATCATTACTAAAACTTATCTGAATCTGATTCTTAAACATCTAGTTACTACTTCTGATCATACAGTACAGTCAGCCAAGCATACCAAGTTACCAAGTTCAATCACACAATATTAAAATGAGTAAGGAGCATGGATACATATCAGCATTAGATACACATGGGTAGAACTTATCATTGTCAAACCTTGTTCTTAAAGCTTAAAAAAATGGTTTCAATTTATTAAAGATCATATCCGACTACTACCATAACAATTGACAGACATCAGGGGCACCTTCCAGGAGAGTAATCACTAACCAGAGCATTGCCGACGCCGCTCTGGCCATGGATTCCTGAGTTTTAAACTCCTAACATCACTGTCCATATAGTGAAAGTGACATCAAGGGCTTTCCCAAGTCAGCAGTTCCCGGCCAGTGAGTGCTTGCGATGCTCTGGCCGGGGACTCCAGAGTTTAAAGCCAAATATGGATATTTAAAGCAATATATGCACAGTAAAGTGAGAGGCTTTCTCTACAAGCGTAATTCCCGGCCACAGCGCTGCCAACGCTCCGACTTGGAATTCTCACATTACAAAGCCCCTAATGTCACTGTCTATGTACAGACAGTAACATCAAGGGATCCTCCAGGAGCAGAATCCATATATGGACAGTGACGTCAGGGGCTCCCTCCAGGAGTGGAATCCCCAGCCAGTGCAATGCCAGTGTTCTGGCCTAGGATTTTGGCATCTTAAAGCTCCTAACGTCAGTGTCCATTTATGGACAGTGTTGTCAGGGGCTTCCCTAGGAGCAGAATCCCCAGTCAGAGCGTTGCTAACGTCAGGGGATTTCCGAGCCTAGTGCTTAAAGTAACACTTTGCCCGGGGAGTTCAGGTGATATATCCCACTCTATGCCTATACAGCCTTCCGTTGGAGGTATACGTAGAGACTTCTCCCGACGCATACCTCTGACGAAAAGAAAAAATTGAATGTGAACATACTCCAAGAAGCCCACAGCTCTGAATAAATATGGCGCAACTTGGGTTGTCAGTGCTGCACAAACTGACATCTACACTAGTTAGCATAGATGTCAGCTATAATATCCGCAGGTGTAAATTAAATATGTCATGCAGGAGATCTGCTCTCCCGCTGGTCCCGACTTACTAGTTGAAAAGACGCAAAAACAGTATAAAGTCTCAAAAAGCTAAAATTTTTACTCAAAACGGGCATGCACCAAAATTTCCCATTACATTACTTTACAATATCATGTATTATAAAGACATTTACTTTTGAGCTACTTTGACTAAATCGTTAGCAAATGGAAAAAAAAAAACACCAAGGAAAAAAATTTAATTAAAAAACTACGGCCTCCTCCATTTCCCCTCTAGCCGTCCTTTCCATCTCCAAAATGGTGTGTTTCTGCCATTTTAGGTAGAAAAATTTCTATTTGCTCACCATTTAGGCAAAGTAGCAGGAGGGTATATTATGCAGCTTCTCAAACTCTACCTTGAAGAGCTGTGTGGTTTGTATTTTAATAGTAACTTTTTAATCTAAATTTACTTTTTACTCTGCCTGACTTGGTATTTATTTGTTCAGAGTTTCAAGCCCACATTGACTTGGTCCTCCCCTATAGGACCTCTCTATCTGTTGAACTAAGTATCATTACTAAAACTTATCTGAATCTGATTCTTAAACATCTAGTTACTACTTCTGATCATACAGTACAGTCAGCCAAGCATACCAAGTTACCAAGTTCAATCACACAATATTAAAATGAGTAAGGAGCATGGATACATATCAGCATTAGATACACATGGGTAGAACTTATCATTGTCAAACCTTGTTCTTAAAGCTTAAAAAAATGGTTTCAATTTATTAAAGATCATATCCGACTACTACCATAACAATTGACAGACATCAGGGGCACCTTCCAGGAGAGTAATCACTAACCAGAGCATTGCCGACGCCGCTCTGGCCATGGATTCCTGAGTTTTAAACTCCTAACATCACTGTCCATATAGTGAAAGTGACATCAAGGGCTTTCCCAAGTCAGCAGTTCCCGGCCAGTGAGTGCTTGCGATGCTCTGGCCGGGGACTCCAGAGTTTAAAGCCAAATATGGATATTTAAAGCAATATATGCACAGTAAAGTGAGAGGCTTTCTCTACAAGCGTAATTCCCGGCCACAGCGCTGCCAACGCTCCGACTTGGAATTCTCACATTACAAAGCCCCTAATGTCACTGTCTATGTACAGACAGTAACATCAAGGGATCCTCCAGGAGCAGAATCCATATATGGACAGTGACGTCAGGGGCTCCCTCCAGGAGTGGAATCCCCAGCCAGTGCAATGCCAGTGTTCTGGCCTAGGATTTTGGCATCTTAAAGCTCCTAACGTCAGTGTCCATTTATGGACAGTGTTGTCAGGGGCTTCCCTAGGAGCAGAATCCCCAGTCAGAGCGTTGCTAACGTCAGGGGATTTCCGAGCCTAGTGCTTAAAGTAACACTTTGCCTGGGGAGTTCAGGTGATATATCCCACTCTATGCCTATGCAGCCTTCCGTTGGAGGAATACGTAGAGACTTCTCCCGACACATACCTCTGACGAAAAGAAAAAATTGAATGTGAACATACTCCAAGAAGCCCACAGCTCTGAATAAATATGGCACAACTTGGGTTGTCAGTGCTGCACAAACTGACATCTACACCAGTTAGCATAGATGTCAGCTATAATATCCGCAGGTGTAAATTAAATACGTCATGCAGGAGATCTGCTCTCCCGCTGGTCCCGACTTACTAGTTGAAAAGACGCAAAAACAGTATAAAGTCTCAAAAAGCTAAAATTTTTACTCAAAACGGGCATGCGCCAAAATTTCCCATTACATTACTTTACAATATCATGTATTATAAAGACATTTACTTTTGAGCTACTTTGACTAAATCGATAGCAAATGGAAAAAAAAAACACCAAGGAAAAAAATGTAATTAAAAAAACTACGGCCTCCTCCATTTCCCCTCTAGCCGTCCTTTCCATCTCCAAAATGGTGTGTTTTCTGCCATTTTAGGTAGAAAAATTTATATTTGCTCACCATTTAGGCAAAGTAGCAGGAGGGTATATTATGCAGCTTCTCAAACTCTACCTTGAAGAGCTGTGTGGTTTGTATTTTAATAGTAACTTTTTAATCTAAATTTACTTTTTACTCTGCCTGACTTGGTATTTATTTGTTCAGAGTTTCAAGCCCACATTGACTTGGTCCTCCCCTATAGGACCTCTCTATCTGTTGAACTAAGTGTCATTACTAAAACTTATCTGAATCTGATTCTTAAACATCTAGTTACTACTTCTGATCATACAGTACAGTCAGCCAAGCATACCAAGTTACCAAGTTCAATCACACAATATTAAAATGAGTAAGGAGCATGGATACATATCAGCATTAGATACACATGGGTAGAACTTATCATTGTCAAACCTTGTTCTTAAAGCTTAAAAAAATGGTTTCAATTTATTAAAGATCATATCCGACTACTACCATAACAATTGACAGACATCAGGGGATCCTTCCAGGAGAGTAATCACTAACCAGAGCATTGCCGACGCCGCTCTTGCCATGGATTCCTGGGTTTTTAAACTCCTAACATCACTGTCCATATAGTGAAAGTGACATCAAGGGCTTTCCCAAGTCAGGAATTCCCGGCCAGTGAGTGATTGCGATGCTCTGGCCGGGGACTCCAGAGTTTAAAGCCAAATATGGATATTTAAAGCCATATATGCCCAGTAAAGTGAGAGGCTTTCTCTACAAGCGTAATTCCCGGCCACAGCGCTGCCAACGCTCCGACTTGGAATTCTCACATTACAAAGACCCTAATGTCACTGTCTATGTACAGACAGTAACATCAAGGGATCCTCCAGGAGCAGAATCCATATATGGACAGTGACGTCAGGGGCTCCCTCCAGGAGTGGAATCCTCAGCCAGTGCAATGCCAGTGTTCTGGCCTAGGATTTTGGCATCTTAAAGCTCCTAACGTCAGTGTCCATTTATGGACAGTGTTGTCAGGGGCTTCCCTAGGAGCAGAATCCCCAGTCAGAGCGTTGCTAACGTCAGGGGCTTTCCGAGCCTAGTGCTTAAAGTAACGCTGTGCCCGGGGAGTTCAGGTGATATATCTTACTCTATGCCTATACAGCCATCCGTTGGAGGTATACGTAAAGACTTCTCCCGACGCATACCTCTGACGAAAAGAAAAAAATGAATGTGAACATACTCCAAGAAGCCCACAGCTCTGAATAAATATGGCGCAACTTGGGTTGTCATTGCTGCACAAACTGACATCTACACTAGTTAGCATAGATGTCAGCTATAATATCCGCAGGTGTAAATTAAATATGTCATGCAGGAGATCTGCTCTCCCGCTGGTCCCGACTTACTAGTTGAAAAGACGCAAAAACAGTATAAAGTCTCAAAAAGCTAAAATTTTTACTCAAAACGGGCATGCGCCAAAATTTCCCATTACATTACTTTACAATATCATGTATTATAAAGACATTTACTTTTGAGCTACTTTGACTAAATCGTTAGCAAATGGAAAAAAAAACACCAAGGAAAAAAATGTAATTAAAAAACTACGGCCTCCTCCATTTCCCCTCTAGCCGTCCTTTCCATCTCCAAAATGGTGTGTTTTCTGCCATTTTAGGTAGAAACATTTCTATTTGCTCACCATTTAGGCAAAGTAGCAGGAGGGTATATTATGCAGCTTCTCAAACTCTACCTTGAAGAGCTGTGTGGTTTGTGTTTTAATAGTAACTTTTTAATCTAAATGTACTTTTTACTCTGCCTGACTTGGTATTTATTTGTTCAGAGTTTCAAGCCCACATTGACTTGGTCCTCCCCTATAGGACCTCTCTATCTGTTGAACTAAGTATCATTACTAAAACTTATCTGAATCTGATTCTTAAACATCTAGTTACTACTTCTGATCATACAGTACAGTCAGCCAAGCATACCAAGTTACCAAGTTCAATCACACAATATTAAAATGAGTAAGGAGCATGGATACATATCAGCATTAGATACACATGGGTAGAACTTATCATTGTCAAACCTTGTTCTTAAAGCTTAAAAAAAATGGTTTCAATTTATTAAAGATCATATCCGACTACTACCATAAGAATTGACAGACATCAGGGGCTCCTTCCAGGAGAGTAATCACTAACCAGAGCATTGCCGACGCCGCTATGGCCGTGGATTCCTGGGTTTTTAAACTCCTAACATCACTGTCCATATAGTGAAAGTGACATCAAGGGCTTTCCCAAGTCAGGAGTTCCCGGCCAGTGAGTGCTTGCGATGCTCTGGCCGGGGACTCCAGAGTTTAAAGCCAAATATGGATATTTAAAGCAATATATGCACAGTAAAGTGAGAGGCTTTCTCTACAAGCGTAATTCCCGGCCACAGCGCTGCCAACGCTCCGACTTGAAATTCTCACATTACAAAGCCCCTAATGTCACTGTCTATGTACAGACAGTAACATCAAGGGATCCTCCAGGAGCAGAATCCATATATGGACAGTGACGTCAGGGGCTCCCTCCAGGAGTGGAATCCCCAGCCAGTGCAATGCCAGTGTTCTGGCCTAGGATTTTGGCATCTTAAAGCCCCTAACGTCAGTGTCCATTTATGGACAGTGTTGTCAGGGGCTTCCCTAGGAGCAGAATCCCCAGTCAGAGCGTTGCTAATGTCAGGGGCTTTCCGAGCCTAGTGCTTAAAGTAACGCTGTGCCCGGGTAGTTCAGGTGATATATTCCCACTCTATGCCTATACAGCCTTCCGTTGGAGGTATACGTAGAGACTTCTCCCAACGCATACCTCTGCCGAACAGAAAAAATTGAATGTGAACATACTCCAAGAAGCCCACAGCTCTGAATAAATATGGCGCAACTTGGGTTGTCAGTGCTGCACAAACTGACATCTACACCAGTTAGCATAGATGTCAGCTATAATATCCGCAGGTGTAAATTAAATATGTCATGCAGGAGATCTGCTCTCCCGCTGGTCCTGACTTACTAGTTGAAAAGACGCGAAAACAGCATAAAGTCTCAAAAAGCTAAAATTTTTACTCAAAACGGGCATGCGCCAAAATTTCCCATTACATTACTTTACAATATCATGTATTATAAAGACATTTACTTTTGAGCTACTTTGACTAAATCGTTAGCAAATGGAAAAAAAAAAACACCAAGGAAAAAAATGTAATTAAAAAACTACGGCCTCCTCCATTTCCCCTCTAGCCGTCCTTTCCATCTCCAAAATGGTGTGTTTTCTGCCATTTTAGGTAGAAAAATTTCTATTTGCTCACCATTTAGGCAAAGTAGCAGGAGGGTATATTATGCAGCTTCTCAAACTCTACCTTGAAGAGTTGTGTGGTTTGTATTTTAATAGTAACTTTTTAATCTAAATTTACTTTTTACTCTGCCTGACTTGGTATTTATTTGTTCAGAGTTTCAAGCTCACATTGACTTGGTCCTCCCCTATAGGACCTCTCTATCTGTTGAACTAAGTATCATTACTAAAACTTATCTGAATCTGATTCTTAAACATCTAGTTACTACTTCTGATCATACAGTACAGTCAGCCAAGCATACCAAGTTACCAAGTTCAATCACACAATATTAAAATGAGTAAGGAGCATGGATACATATCAGCATTAGATACACATGGGTAGAACTTATCATTGTCAAACCTTGTTCTTAAAGCTTAAAAAAATGGTTTCAATTTATTAAAGATCATATCCGACTACTACCATAACAATTGACAGACATCAGGGGCTCCTTCCAGGAGAGTAATCACTAACCAGAGCATTGCCGACGCTCTGGCCATGGATTCCTGGGTTTTTAAACTCCTTATATCACTGTCCATATAGTGAAAGTGACATCAAGGGCTTTCCCAAGTCAGGTGTTCCCGGCCAGTGAGTGCTTGCGATGCTCTGGCCGGGGACTCAATAGTTTAAAGCCAAATATGGATATTTAAAGCCATATATGCACAGTAAAGTGAGAGGCTTTCTCTACAAGCGTAATTCCCAGCCACAGCGCTGCCAACGCTCCGACTTGGAATTCTCACATTACAAAGCCCCTAATGTCACTGTCTATGTACAGACAGTAACATCAAGGGACCCTCCAGGAGCAGAATCCATATATGGACAGTGATGTCAGGGGCTCCCTCCAGGAGTGGAATCCCCAGCCAGTGCAATGCCAGCGTTCTGGCCTAGGATTTTGGCATCTTAAAGCTCCTAACGTCAGTGTCCATTTATGGACAGTGTTGTCAGGGGCTTCCCTAGGAGCAGAATCCCCAGTCAGAGCGTTGCTAACGTCAGGGGCTTTCCGAGCCAAGTGCTTAAAGTAACGCTGTGCCCGGGGAGTTCAGGTGATATATCCCACTCTATGCCTATACAGCCTTCCGTTGGAGGTATACGTAGAGACTTCTCCCCCAACGCATACCTCTGACGAAAAGAAAAAATTGAATGTGAACATACTCCAAGAAGCCCACAGCTCTGAATAAATATGGCGCAACTTGGGTTGTCAGTGCTGCACAAACTGACATCTACACCAGTTAGCATAGATGTCAGCTATAATATCCGCAGGTGTAAATTAAATATGTCATGCAGGAGATCTGCTCTCCCGCTGGTCCCGACTTACTAGCTGAAAAGACGCGATAACAGCATAATGTCTCAAAAAGCTAAAATTTTTACTCAAAACGGGCATGCGCCAAAATTTCCCATTACATTACTTTACAATATCATGTATTATAAAGACATTTACTTTTGAGCTACTTTGACTAAATCGTTAGCAAATTGAAAAAAAAAACACCAAGGAAAAAAATGTAATTAAAAAACTACAGCCTCCTCCATTTCCCCTCTAGCCGTCCTTTCCATCTCCAAAATGGTGTGTTTTCTGCCATTTTAGGTAGAAAAATTTCTATTTGCTCACCATTTAGGCAAAGTAGCAGGAGGGTATATTATGCAGCTTCTCAAACTCTACCTTGAAGAGTTGTGTGGTTTGTATTTTAATAGTAACTTTTTAATCTAAATTTACTTTTTACTCTGCCTGACTTGGTATTTATTTGTTCAGAGTTTCAAGCTCACATTGACTTGGTCCTCCCCTATAGGACCTCTCTATCTGTTGAACTAAGTATCATTACTAAAACTTATCTGAATCTGATTCTTAAACATCTAGTTACTACTTCTGATCATACAGTACAGTCAGCCAAGCATACCAAGTTACCAAGTTCAATCACACAATATTAAAATGAGTAAGGAGCATGGATACATATCAGCATTAGATACACATGGGTAGAACTTATCATTGTCAAACCTTGTTCTTAAAGCTTAAAAAAATGGTTTAAATTTATTAAAGATCATATCCGACTACTACCATAACAATTGACAGACATCAGGGGCTCCTTCCAGGAGAGTAATCACTAACCAGAGCATTGCCGACGCTCTGGCCATGGATTCCTGGGTTTTTAAACTCCTTATATCACTGTCCATATAGTGAAAGTGACATCAAGGGCTTTCCCAAGTCAGGTGTTCCCGGCCAGTGAGTGCTTGCGATGCTCTGGCCGGGGACTCCAGAGTTTAAAGCCAAATATGGATATTTAAAGCCATATATGCACAGTAAAGTGAGAGGCTTTCTCTACAAGCGTAATTCCCGGCCACAGCGCTGCCAACGCTCCGACTTGGAATTCTCACATTACAAAGCCCCTAATGTCACTGTCTATGTACAGACAGTAACATCAAGGGATCCTCCAGGAGCAGAATCCATATATGGACAGTGACGTCAGGGGCTCCCTCCAGGAGTGGAATCCCCAGCCAATGCAATGCCAGTGTTCTGGCCTAGGATTTTGGCATCTTAAAGCTCCTAACGTCAGTGTCCATTTATGGACAGTGTTGTCAGGGGCTTCCCTAGGAGCAGAATCCCCAGTCAGAGCGTTGCTAACGTCAGGGGCTTTCCGAGCCTAGTGCTTAAAGTAACGCTGTGCCCGGGGAGTTCAGGTGATATATCCCACTCTATGCCTATACAGCCTTCCGTTGGAGGTATACGTAGAGACTTCTCCCAACGCATACCTCTGACGAAAAGAAAAAATTGAATGTGAACATACTCCAAGAAGCCCACAGCTCTGAATAAATATGGCGCAACTTGGGTTGTCAGTGCTGCACAAACTGACATCAACACCAGTTAGCATAGATGTCAGCTATAATATCCGCAGGTGTAAATTAAATATGTCATGCAGGAGATCTGCTCTCACGCTGGTCCCGACTTACTAGCTGAAAAGACACGAAAACAGCATAATGTCTCAAAAAGCTAAAATTTTTACTCAAAACGGGCACGCGCCAAAATTTCCCTTTACATTACTTTACAATATCATGTATTATAAAGACATTTACTTTTGAGCTACTTTGACTAAATCGTTAGCAAATGGAAAAAAAAAAACACCAAGGAAAAAAATGTAATTAAAAAACTACGGCCTCCTCCATTTCCCCTCTAGCCGTCCTTTCCATCTCCAAAATGGTGTGTTTTCTGCCATTTTAGGTAGAAACATTTCTATTTGCTCACCATTTAGGCAAAGTAGCAGGAGGGTATATTATGCAGCTTCTCAAACTCTACCTTGAAGAGCTGTGTGGTTTGTATTTTAATAGTAACTTTTTAATCTAAATGTACTTTTTACTCTGCCTGACTTTGTATTTATTTGTTCAGAGTTTCAAGCTCACATTGACTTGGTCCTCCCCTATAGGACCTCTCTATCTGTTGAACTAAGTATCATTACTAAAACTTATCTGAATCTGATTCTTAAACATCTAGTTACTACTTCTGATCATACAGTACAGTCAGCCAAGCATACCAAGTTACCAAGTTCAATCACACAATATTAAAATGAGTAAGGAGCATGGATACATATCAGCATTAGATACACATGGGTAGAACTTATCATTGTCAAACCTTTTTCTTAAAGCTTAAAAAAATGGTTTAAATTTATTAAAGATAATATCCGACTACTACCATAACCATTGACAGACATCAGGGGCTCCTTCCAGGAGAGTAATCACTAACCAGAGCATTGCCGACGCTCTGGCCATGGATTCCTGGGTTTTTAAACTCCTAACATCACTGTCCATATAGTGAAAGTGACATCAAGGGCTTTCCCAAGTCAGGAGTTCCCGGCCAGTGAGTGCTTGCGATGCTCTGGCCGGGGACTCCAGAGTTTAAAGCCAAATATGGATATTTAAAGCCATATATGCACAGTAAAGTGAGAGGCTTTCTCTACAAGTGTAATTCCCGGCCACAGGGCTGCCAACGCTCCGACTTGGAATTCTCACATTACAAAGCCCCTAATGTCACTGTCTATGTACAGACAGTAACATCAAGGGATCCTCCAGGAGCAGAATCCATATATGGACAGTGACGTCAGGGGCTCCCTCCAGGAGTGGAATCCCCAGCCAGTGCAATGCCAGTGTTCTGGCCTAGGATTTTGGCATCTTAAAGCTCCTAACGTCAGTGTCCATTTATGGACAGTGTTGTCAGGGGCTTCCCTAGGAGCAGAATCCCCAGTCAGAGCGTTGCTAACGTCAGGGGCTTTCCGAGCTTAGTGCTTAAAGTAACGCTGTGCCCGGAGAGTTCAGGTGATATATCCCACTCTATGCCTATACAGCCTTCCGTTGGAGGTATACGTAGAGACTTCTCCCAACGCATACCTCTGACGAAAAGAAAAAATTGAATGTGAACATACTCCAAGAAGCCCACAGCTCTGAATAAATATGGCGCAACTTGGGTTGTCAGTGCTGCACAAACTGACATCTACACCAGTTAGCATAGATGTCAGCTATAATATCCGCAGGTGTAAATTAAATATGTCATGCAGGAGATCTGCTCTCCCGCTGGTCCCGACTTACTACCTGAAAAGACGCGAAAACAGCATAATGTCTCAAAAAGCTAAAATTTTTACTCAAAACGGGCATGCGCCAAAATTTCCCATTACATTACTTTACAATATCATGTATTATAAAGACATTTACTTTTGAGCTACTTTGACTAAATCGTTAGCAAATGGAAAAAAAAAAACACCAAGGAAAAAAATGTAATTAAAAAACTACGGCCTCCTCCATTTCCCCTCTAGCCGTCCTTTCCATCTCCAAAATGGTGTGTTTTCTGCCATTTTAGGTAGAAAAATTTCTATTTGCTCACCATTTAGGCAAACTAGCAGGAGGATATATTATGCAGCTTCTCAAACTCTACCTTGAAGAGCTGTGTGGTTTGTATTTTAATAGTAACTTTTTAATCTAAATGTATTTTTACTCTGCCTGACTTGGTATTTATTTGTTCAGAGTTTCAAGCTCACATTGACTTGGTCCTCCACTATAGGACCTCTCTATCTGTTGAACTAAGTATCATTACTAAAACTTATCTGAATCTGATTCTTAAACATCTAGTTACTACTTCTGATCATACAGTACAGTCAGCCAAGCATACCAAGTTACCAAGTTCAATCACACAATATTAAAATGAGTAAGGAGCATGGATACATATCAGCATTAGATACACATGGGTAGAACTTATCATTGTCAAACCTTGTTCTTAAAGCTTAAAAAAATGGTTTAAATTTATTAAAGATCATATCCGACTACTACCATAACCATTGACAGACATCAGGGGCTCCTTCCAGGAGAGTAATCACTAACCAGAGCATTGCCGACGCTCTGGCCATGGATTCCTGGGTTTTTAAACTCCTAACATCACTGTCCATATAGTGAAAGTGACATCAAGGGCTTTCCCAAGTCAGGAGTTCCCGGCCAGTGAGTGCTTGCGATGCTCTGGCCGGGGACTCCAGAGTTCAAAGCCAAATATGGATATTTAAAGCCATATATGCACAGTAAAGTGAGAGGCTTTCTCTACAAGCGTAATTCCCGGCCACAGGGCTGCCAACGCTCCGACTTGGAATTCTCACATTACAAAGCCCCTAATGTCACTGTCTATGTACAGACAGTAACATCAAGGGATCCTCCAGGAGCAGAATCCATATATGGACAGTGACGTCAGGGGCTCCCTCCAGGAGTGGAATCCCCAGCCAGTGCAATGCCAGTGTTCTGGCCTAGGATTTTGGCATCTTAAAGCTCCTAACGTCAGTGTCCATTTATGGACAGTGTTGTCAGGGGCTTCCCTAGGAGCAGAATCCCCAGTCAGAGCGTTGCTAACGTCAGGGGCTTTCCGAGCCTAGTGCTTAAAGTAACGCTGTGCCCGGAGAGTTCAGGTGATATATCCCACTCTATGCCTATACAGCCTTCCGTTGGAGGTATACGTAGAGACTTCTCCCAACGCATACCTCTGACGAAAAGAAAAAATTGAATGTGAACATACTCCAAGAAGCCCACAGCTCTGAATAAATATGGCGCAACTTGGGTTGTCAGTGCTGCACAAACTGACATCTACACCAGTTAGCATAGATGTCAGCTATAATATCCGCAGGTGTAAATTAAATATGTCATGCAGGAGATCTGCTCTCCCGCTGGTCCCGACTTACTAGCTGAAAAGACGCGAAAACAGCATAATGTCTCAAAAAGCTAAAATTTTTACTCAAAACGGGCATGCGCCAAAATTTCCCATTACATTACTTTACAATATCATGTATTATAAAGACATTTACTTTTGAGCTACTTTGACTAAATCGTTAGCAAATGGAAAAAAAAAAACACCAAGGAAAAAAATGTAATTAAAAAACTACGGCCTCCTCCATTTCCCCTCTAGCCGTCCTTTCCATCTCCAAAATGGTGTGTTTTCTGCCATTTTAGGTAGAAAAATTTCTATTTGCTCACCATTTAGGCAAACTAGCAGGAGGATATATTATGCAGCTTCTCAAACTCTACCTTGAAGAGCTGTGTGGTTTGTATTTTAATAGTAACTTTTTAATCTAAATGTATTTTTACTCTGCCTGACTTGGTATTTATTTGTTCAGAGTTTCAAGCTCACATTGACTTGGTCCTCCACTATAGGACCTCTCTATCTGTTGAACTAAGTATCATTACTAAAACTTATCTGAATCTGATTCTTAAACATCTAGTTACTACTTCTGATCATACAGTACAGTCAGCCAAGCATACCAAGTTACCAAGTTCAATCACACAATATTAAAATGAGTAAGGAGCATGGATACATATCAGCATTAGATACACATGGGTAGAACTTATCATTGTCAAACCTTGTTCTTAAAGCTTAAAAAAATGGTTTAAATTTATTAAAGATCATATCCGACTACTACCATAACCATTGACAGACATCAGGGGCTCCTTCCAGGAGAGTAATCACTAACCAGAGCATTGCCGACGCTCTGGCCATGGATTCCTGGGTTTTTAAACTCCTAACATCACTGTCCATATAGTGAAAGTGACATCAAGGGCTTTCCCAAGTCAGGAGTTCCCGGCCAGTGAGTGCTTGCGATGCTCTGGCCGGGGACTCCAGAGTTTAAAGCCAAATATGGATATTTAAAGCCATATATGCACAGTAAAGTGAGAGGCTTTCTCTACAAGCGTAATTCCCGGCCACAGGGCTGCCAACGCTCCGACTTGGAATTCTCACATTACAAAGCCCCTAATGTCACTGTCTATGTACAGACAGTAACATCAAGGGATCCTCCAGGAGCAGAATCCATATATGGACAGTGACGTCAGGGGCTCCCTCCAGGAGTGGAATCCCCAGCCAGTGCAATGCCAGTGTTCTGGCCTAGGATTTTGGCATCTTAAAGCTCCTAACGTCAGTGTCCATTTATGGACAGTGTTGTCAGGGGCTTCCCTAGGAGCAGAATCCCCAGTCAGAGCGTTGCTAACGTCAGGGGCTTTCCGAGCCTAGTGCTTAAAGTAACGCTGTGCCCGGAGAGTTCAGGTGATATATCCCACTCTATGCCTATACAGCCTTCCGTTGGAGGTATACGTAGAGACTTCTCCCAACGCATACCTCTGACGAAAAGAAAAAATTGAATGTGAACATACTCCAAGAAGCCCACAGCTCTGAATAAATATGGCGCAACTTGGGTTGTCAGTGCTGCACAAACTGACATCTACACCAGTTAGCATAGATGTCAGCTATAATATCCGCAGGTGTAAATTAAATATGTCATGCAGGAGATCTGCTCTCCCGCTGGTCCCGACTTACTAGCTGAAAAGACGCGAAAACAGCATAATGTCTCAAAAAGCTAAAATTTTTACTCAAAACGGGCATGCGCCAAAATTTCCCATTACATTACTTTACAATATCATGTATTATAAAGACATTTACTTTTGAGCTACTTTGACTAAATCGTTAGCAAATGGAAAAAAAAAAACACCAAGGAAAAAAATGTAATTAAAAAACTACGGCCTCCTCCATTTCCCCTCTAGCCGTCCTTTCCATCTCCAAAATGGTGTGTTTTCTGCCATTTTAGGTAGAAAAATTTCTATTTGCTCACCATTTAGGCAAACTAGCAGGAGGATATATTATGCAGCTTCTCAAACTCTACCTTGAAGAGCTGTGTGGTTTGTATTTTAATAGTAACTTTTTAATCTAAATGTATTTTTACTCTGCCTGACTTGGTATTTATTTGTTCAGAGTTTCAAGCTCACATTGACTTGGTTCTCCACTATAGGACCTCTCTATCTGTTGAAGTAAGTATCATTACTAAAACTTATCTGAATCTGATTCTTAAACATCTAGTTACTACTTCTGATCATACAGTACAGTCAGCCAAGCATACCAAGTTACCAAGTTCAATCACACAATATTAAAATGAGTAAGGAGCATGGATACATATCAGCATTAGATACACATGGGTAGAACTTATCATTGTCAAACCTTGTTCTTAAAGCTTAAAAAAATGGTTTAAATTTATTAAAGATCATATCCGACTACTACCATAACCATTGACAGACATCAGGGGCTCCTTCCAGGAGAGTAATCACTAACCAGAGCATTGCCGACGCTCTGGCCATGGATTCCTGGGTTTTTAAACTCCTAACATCACTGTCCATATAGTGAAAGTGACATCAAGGGCTTTCCCAAGTCAGGAGTTCCCGGCCAGTGAGTGCTTGCGATGCTCTGGCCGGGGACTCCAGAGTTTAAAGCCAAATATGGATATTTAAAGCCATATATGCACAGTAAAGTGAGAGGCTTTCTCTACAAGCGTAATTCCCGGCCACAGGGCTGCCAACGCTCCGACTTGGAATTCTCACATTACAAAGCCCCTAATGTCACTGTCTATGTACAGACAGTAACATCAAGGGATCCTCCAGGAGCAGAATCCATATATGGACAGTGACGTCAGGGGCTCCCTCCAGGAGTGGAATCCCCAGCCAGTGCAATGCCAGTGTTCTGGCCTAGGATTTTGGCATCTTAAAGCTCCTAACGTCAGTGTCCATTTATGGACAGTGTTGTCAGGGGCTTCCCTAGGAGCAGAATCCCCAGTCAGAGCGTTGCTAACATCAGGGGCTTTCCGAGCCTAGTGCTTAAAGTAACGCTGTGCCCGGAGAGTTCAGGTGATATATCCCACTCTATGCCTATACAGCCTTCCGTTGGAGGTATACGTAGAGACTTCTCCCAACGCATACCTCTGACGAAAAGAAAAAATTGAATGTGAACATACTCCAAGAAGCCCACAGCTCTGAATAAATATGGCGCAACTTGGGTTGTCAGTGCTGCACAAACTGACATCTACACCAGTTAGCATAGATGTCAGCTATAATATCCGCAGGTGTAAATTAAATATGTCATGCAGGAGATCTGCTCTCCCGCTGGTCCCGACTTACTAGCTGAAAAGACGCGAAAACAGCATAATGTCTCAAAAAGCTAAAATTTTTACTCAAAACGGGCATGCGCCAAAATTTCCCATTACATTACTTTACAATATCATGTATTATAAAGACATTTACTTTTGAGCTACTTTGACTAAATCGTTAGCAAATGGAAAAAAAAAAACACCAAGGAAAAAAATGTAATTAAAAAACTACGGCCTCCTCCATTTCCCCTCTAGCCGTCCTTTCCATCTCCAAAATGGTGTGTTTTCTGCCATTTTAGGTAGAAAAATTTCTATTTGCTCACCATTTAGGCAAACTAGCAGGAGGATATATTATGCAGCTTCTCAAACTCTACCTTGAAGAGCTGTGTGGTTTGTATTTTAATAGTAACTTTTTAATCTAAATTTATTTTTACTCTGCCTGACTTGGTATTTATTTGTTCAGAGTTTCAAGCTCACATTGACTTGGTCCTCCACTATAGGACCGCTCTATCTGTTGAAGTAAGTATCATTACTAAAACTTATCTGAATCTGATTCTTAAACATCTAGTTACTACTTCTGATCATACAGTACAGTCAGCCAAGCATACCAAGTTACCAAGTTCAATCACACAATATTAAAATGAGTAAGGAGCATGGATACATATCAGCATTAGATACACATGGGTAGAACTTATCATTGTCAAACCTTGTTCTTAAAGCTTAAAAAAATGGTTTAAATTTATTAAAGATCATATCCGACTACTACCATAACCATTGACAGACATCAGGGGCTCCTTCCAGGAGAGTAATCACTAACCAGAGCATTGCCGACGCTCTGGCCATGGATTCCTGGGTTTTTAAACTCCTAACATCACTGTCCATATAGTGAAAGTGACATCAAGGGTTTTCCCAAGTCAGGAGTTCCCGGCCAGTGAGTGCTTGCGATGCTCTGGCCGGGGACTCCAGAGTTTAAAGCCAAATATGGATATTTAAAGCCATATATGCACAGTAAAGTGAGAGGCTTTCTCTACAAGCGTAATTCCCGGCCACAGGGCTGCCAACGCTCCGACTTGGAATTCTCACATTACAAAGCCCCTAATGTCACTGTCTATGTACAGACAGTAACATCAAGGGATCCTCCAGGAGCAGAATCCATATATGGACAGTGACGTCAGGGGCTCCCTCCAGGAGTGGAATCCCCAGCCAGTGCAATGCCAGTGTTCTGGCCTAGGATTTTGGCATCTTAAAGCTCCTAACGTCAGTGTCCATTTATGGACAGTGTTGTCAGGGGCTTCCCTAGGAGCAGAATCCCCAGTCAGAGCGTTGCTAACATCAGGGGCTTTCCGAGCCTAGTGCTTAAAGTAACGCTGTGCCCGGAGAGTTCAGGTGATATATCCCACTCTATGCCTATACAGCCTTCCGTTGGAGGTATACGTAGAGACTTCTCCCAACGCATACCTCTGACGAAAAGAAAAAATTGAATGTGAACATACTCCAAGAAGCCCACAGCTCTGAATAAATATGGCGCAACTTGGGTTGTCAGTGCTGCACAAACTGACATCTACACCAGTTAGCATAGATGTCAGCTATAATATCCGCAGGTGTAAATTAAATATGTCATGCAGGAGATCTGCTCTCCCGCTGGTCCCGACTTACTAGCTGAAAAGACGCGAAAACAGCATAATGTCTCAAAAAGCTAAAATTTTTACTCAAAACGGGCATGCGCCAAAATTTCCCATTACATTACTTTACAATATCATGTATTATAAAGACATTTACTTTTGAGCTACTTTGACTAAATCGTTAGCAAATGGAAAAAAAAAAACACCAAGGAAAAAAATGTAATTAAAAAACTACGGCCTCCTCCATTTCCCCTCTAGCCGTCCTTTCCATCTCCAAAATGGTGTGTTTTCTGCCATTTTAGGTAGAAAAATTTCTATTTGCTCACCATTTAGGCAAACTAGCAGGAGGATATATTATGCAGCTTCTCAAACTCTACCTTGAAGAGCTGTGTGGTTTGTATTTTAATAGTAACTTTTTAATCTAAATGTATTTTTACTCTGCCTGACTTGGTATTTATTTGTTCAGAGTTTCAAGCTCACATTGACTTGGTCCTCCACTATAGGACCTCTCTATCTGTTGAACTAAGTATTATTACTAAAACTTATCTGAATCTGATTCTTAAACATCTAGTTACTACTTCTGATCATACAGTACAGTCAGCCAAGCATACCAAGTTACCAAGTTCAATCACACAATATTAAAATGAGTAAGGAGCATGGATACATATCAGCATTAGATACACATGGGTAGAACTTATCATTGTCAAACCTTGTTCTTAAAGCTTAAAAAAATGGTTTAAATTTATTAAAGATCATATCCGACTACTACCATAACCATTGACAGACATCAGGGGCTCCTTCCAGGAGAGTAATCACTAACCAGAGCATTGCCGACGCTCTGGCCATGGATTCCTGGGTTTTTAAACTCCTAACATCACTGTCCATATAGTGAAAGTGACATCAAGGGCTTTCCCAAGTCAGGAGTTCCCGGCCAGTGAGTGCTTGCGATGCTCTGGCCGGGGACTCCAGAGTTTAAAGCCAAATATGGATATTTAAAGCCATATATGCACAGTAAAGTGAGAGGCTTTCTCTTCAAGCGTAATTCCCGGCCACAGGGCTGCCAACGCTCCGACTTGGAATTCTCACATTACAAAGCCCCTAATGTCACTGTCTATGTACAGACAGTAACATCAAGGGATCCTCCAGGAGCAGAATCCATATATGGACAGTGACGTCAGGGGCTCCATCCAGGAGTGGAATCCCCAGCCAGTGCAATGCCAGTGTTCTGGCCTAGGATTTTGGCATCTTAAAGCTCCTAACGTCAGTGTCCATTTATGGACAGTGTTGTCAGGGGCTTCACTAGGAGCAGAATCCCCAGTCAGAGCGTTGCTAACGTCAGGGGCTTTCCGAGCCTAGTGCTTAAAGTAACGCTGTGCGCGGAGAGTTCAGGTGATATATCCCACTCTATGCCTATACAGCCTTCCGTTGGAGGTATACGTAGAGACTTCTCCCAACGCATACCTCTGACGAAAAGAAAAAATTGAATGTGAACATACTCCAAGAAGCCCACAGCTCTGAATAAATATGGCGCAACTTGGGTTGTCAGTGCTGCACAAACTGACATCTACACCAGTTAGCATAGATGTCAGCTATAATATCCGCAGGTGTAAATTAAATATGTCATGCAGGAGATCTGCTCTCCCGCTGGTCCCGACTTACTAGCTGAAAAGACGCGAAAACAGCATAATGTCTCAAAAAGCTAAAATTTTTACTCAAAACGGGCATGCGCCAAAATTTCCCATTACATTACTTTACAATATCATGTATTATAAAGACATTTACTTTTGAGCTACTTTGACTAAATCGTTAGCAAATGGAAAAAAAAAAACACCAAGGAAAAAAATTTAATTAAAAAACTACGGCCTCCTCCATTTCCCCTCTAGCCGTCCTTTCCATCTCCAAAATGGTGTGTTTTCTGCCATTTTAGGTAGAAAAATTTCTATTTGCTCACCATTTAGGCAAACTAGCAGGAGGATATATTATGCAGCTTCTCAAACTCTACCTTGAAGAGCTGTGTGGTTTGTATTTTAATAGTAACTTTTTAATCTAAATGTATTTTTACTCTGCCTGACTTGGTATTTATTTGTTCAGAGTTTCAAGCTCACATTGACTTGGTCCTCCACTATAGGACCTCTCTATCTGTTGAAGTAAGTATCATTACTAAAACTTATCTGAATCTGATTCTTAAACATCTAGTTACTACTTCTGATCATACAGTACAGTCAGCCAAGCATACCAAGTTACCAAGTTCAATCACACAATATTAAAATGAGTAAGGAGCATGGATACATATCAGCATTAGATACACATGGGTAGAACTTATCATTGTCAAACCTTGTTCTTAAAGCTTAAAAAAATGGTTTAAATTTATTAAAGATCATATCCGACTACTACCATAACCATTGACAGACATCAGGGGCTCCTTCCAGGAGAGTAATCACTAACCAGAGCATTGCCGACGCTCTGGCCATGGATTCCTGGGTTTTTAAACTCCTAACATCACTGTCCATATAGTGAAAGTGACATCAAGGGCTTTCCCAAGTCAGGAGTTCCCGGCCAGTGAGTGCTTGCGATGCTCTGGCCGGGGACTCCAGAGTTTAAAGCCAAATATGGATATTTAAAGCCATATATGCACAGTAAAGTGAGAGGCTTTCTCTACAAGCGTAATTCCCGGCCACAGGGCTGCCAACGCTCCGACTTGGAATTCTCACATTACAAAGCCCCTAATGTCACTGTCTATGTACAGACAGTAACATCAAGGGATCCTCCAGGAGCAGAATCCATATATGGACAGTGACGTCAGGGGCTCCCTCCAGGAGTGGAATCCCCAGCCAGTGCAATGCCAGTGTTCTGGCCTAGGATTTTGGCATCTTAAAGCTCCTAACGTCAGTGTCCATTTATGGACAGTGTTGTCAGGGGCTTCCCTAGGAGCAGAATCCCCAGTCAGAGCGTTGCTAATGTCAGGGGCTTTCCGAGCCTAGTGCTTAAAGTAACGCTGTGCCCGGGTAGTTCAGGTGATATATTCCCACTCTATGCCTATACAGCCTTCCGTTGGAGGTATACGTAGAGACTTCTCCCAACGCATACCTCTGCCGAACAGAAAAAATTGAATGTGAACATACTCCAAGAAGCCCACAGCTCTGAATAAATATGGCGCAACTTGGGTTGTCAGTGCTGCACAAACTGACATCTACACCAGTTAGCATAGATGTCAGCTATAATATCCGCAGGTGTAAATTAAATATGTCATGCAGGAGATCTGCTCTCCCGCTGGTCCTGACTTACTAGTTGAAAAGACGCGAAAACAGCATAAAGTCTCAAAAAGCTAAAATTTTTACTCAAAACGGGCATGCGCCAAAATTTCCCATTACATTACTTTACAATATCATGTATTATAAAGACATTTACTTTTGAGCTACTTTGACTAAATCGTTAGCAAATGGAAAAAAAAAAACACCAAGGAAAAAAATGTAATTAAAAAACTACGGCCTCCTCCATTTCCCCTCTAGCCGTCCTTTCCATCTCCAAAATGGTGTGCTTTCTGCCATTTTAGGTAGAAAAATTTCTATTTGCTCACCATTTAGGCAAACTAGCAGGAGGATATATTATGCAGCTTCTCAAACTCTACCTTGAAGAGCTGTGTGGTTTGTATTTTAATAGTAACTTTTTAATCTAAATTTATTTTTACTCTGCCTGACTTGGTATTTATTTGTTCAGAGTTTCAAGCTCACATTGACTTGGTCCTCCACTATAGGACCTCTCTATCTGTTGAAGTAAGTATCATTACTAAAACTTATCTGAATCTGATTCTTAAACATCTAGTTACTACTTCTGATCATACAGTACAGTCAGCCAAGCATACCAAGTTACCAAGTTCAATCACACAATATTAAAATGAGTAAGGAGCATGGATACATATCAGCATTAGATACACATGGGTAGAACTTATCATTGTCAAACCTTGTTCTTAAAGCTTAAAAAAATGGTTTAAATTTATTAAAGATCATATCCGACTACTACCATAACCATTGACAGACATCAGGGGCTCCTTCCAGGAGAGTAATCACTAACCAGAGCATTGCCGACGCTCTGGCCATGGATTCCTGGGTTTTTAAACTCCTAACATCACTGTCCATATAGTGAAAGTGACATCAAGGGTTTTCCCAAGTCAGGAGTTCCCGGCCAGTGAGTGCTTGCGATGCTCTGGCCGGGGACTCCAGAGTTTAAAGCCAAATATGGATATTTAAAGCCATATATGCACAGTAAAGTGAGAGGCTTTCTCTACAAGCGTAATTCCCGGCCACAGGGCTGCCAACGCTCCGACTTGGAATTCTCACATTACAAAGCCCCTAATGTCACTGTCTATGTACAGACAGTAACATCAAGGGATCCTCCAGGAGCAGAATCCATATATGGACAGTGACGTCAGGGGCTCCCTCCAGGAGTGGAATCCCCAGCCAGTGCAATGCCAGTGTTCTGGCCTAGGATTTTGGCATCTTAAAGCTCCTAACGTCAGTGTCCATTTATGGACAGTGTTGTCAGGGGCTTCCCTAGGAGCAGAATCCCCAGTCAGAGCGTTGCTAACATCAGGGGCTTTCCGAGCCTAGTGCTTAAAGTAACGCTGTGCCCGGAGAGTTCAGGTGATATATCCCACTCTATGCCTATACAGCCTTCCGTTGGAGGTATACGTAGAGACTTCTCCCAACGCATACCTCTGACGAAAAGAAAAAATTGAATGTGAACATACTCCAAGAAGCCCACAGCTCTGAATAAATATGGCGCAACTTGGGTTGTCAGTGCTGCACAAACTGACATCTACACCAGTTAGCATAGATGTCAGCTATAATATCCGCAGGTGTAAATTAAATATGTCATGCAGGAGATCTGCTCTCCCGCTGGTCCCGACTTACTAGCTGAAAAGACGCGAAAACAGCATAATGTCTCAAAAAGCTAAAATTTTTACTCAAAACGGGCATGCGCCAAAATTTCCCATTACATTACTTTACAATATCATGTATTATAAAGACATTTACTTTTGAGCTACTTTGACTAAATCGTTAGCAAATGGAAAAAAAAAAACACCAAGGAAAAAAATGTAATTAAAAAACTACGGCCTCCTCCATTTCCCCTCTAGCCGTCCTTTCCATCTCCAAAATGGTGTGTTTTCTGCCATTTTAGGTAGAAAAATTTCTATTTGCTCACCATTTAGGCAAACTAGCAGGAGGATATATTATGCAGCTTCTCAAACTCTACCTTGAAGAGCTGTGTGGTTTGTATTTTAATAGTAACTTTTTAATCTAAATGTATTTTTACTCTGCCTGACTTGGTATTTATTTGTTCAGAGTTTCAAGCTCACATTGACTTGGTCCTCCCCTATAGGACCTCTCTATCTGTTGAACTAAGTATTATTACTAAAACTTATCTGAATCTGATTCTTAAACATCTAGTTACTACTTCTGATCATACAGTACAGTCAGCCAAGCATACCAAGTTACCAAGTTCAATCACACAATATTAAAATGAGTAAGGAGCATGGATACATATCAGCATTAGATACACATGGGTAGAACTTATCATTGTCAAACCTTGTTCTTAAAGCTTAAAAAAATGGTTTAAATTTATTAAAGATCATATCCGACTACTACCATAACCATTGACAGACATCAGGGGCTCCTTCCAGGAGAGTAATCACTAACCAGAGCATTGCCGACGCTCTGGCCATGGATTCCTGGGTTTTTAAACTCCTAACATCACTGTCCATATAGTGAAAGTGACATCAAGGGCTTTCCCAAGTCAGGAGTTCCCGGCCAGTGAGTGCTTGCGATGCTCTGGCCGGGGACTCCAGAGTTTAAAGCCAAATATGGATATTTAAAGCCATATATGCACAGTAAAGTGAGAGGCTTTCTCTTCAAGCGTAATTCCCGGCCACAGGGCTGCCAACGCTCCGACTTGGAATTCTCACATTACAAAGCCCCTAATGTCACTGTCTATGTACAGACAGTAACATCAAGGGATCCTCCAGGAGCAGAATCCATATATGGACAGTGACGTCAGGGGCTCCATCCAGGAGTGGAATCCCCAGCCAGTGCAATGCCAGTGTTCTGGCCTAGGATTTTGGCATCTTAAAGCTCCTAACGTCAGTGTCCATTTATGGACAGTGTTGTCAGGGGCTTCACTAGGAGCAGAATCCCCAGTCAGAGCGTTGCTAACGTCAGGGGCTTTCCGAGCCTAGTGCTTAAAGTAACGCTGTGCCCGGAGAGTTCAGGTGATATATCCCACTCTATGCCTATACAGCCTTCCGTTGGAGGTATACGTAGAGACTTCTCCCAACGCATACCTCTGACGAAAAGAAAAAATTGAATGTGAACATACTCCAAGAAGCCCACAGCTCTGAATAAATATGGCGCAACTTGGGTTGTCAGTGCTGCACAAACTGACATCTACACCAGTTAGCATAGATGTCAGCTATAATATCCGCAGGTGTAAATTAAATATGTCATGCAGGAGATCTGCTCTCCCGCTGGTCCCGACTTACTAGCTGAAAAGACGCGAAAACAGCATAATGTCTCAAAAAGCTAAAATTTTTACTCAAAACGGGCATGCGCCAAAATTTCCCATTACATTACTTTACAATATCATGTATTATAAAGACATTTACTTTTGAGCTACTTTGACTAAATCGTTAGCAAATGGAAAAAAAAAACACCAAGGAAAAAAATTTAATTAAAAAACTACGGCCTCCTCCATTTCCCCTCTAGCCGTCCTTTCCATCTCCAAAATGGTGTGTTTTCTGCCATTTTAGGTAGAAAAATTTCTATTTGCTCACCATTTAGGCAAACTAGCAGGAGGATATATTATGCAGCTTCTCAAACTCTACCTTGAAGAGCTGTGTGGTTTGTATTTTAATAGTAACTTTTTAATCTAAATGTATTTTTACTCTGCCTGACTTGGTATTTATTTGTTCAGAGTTTCAAGCTCACATTGACTTGGTCCTCCACTATAGGACCTCTCTATCTGTTGAACTAAGTATCATTACTAAAACTTATCTGAATCTGATTCTTAAACATCTAGTTACTACTTCTGATCATACAGTACAGTCAGCCAAGCATACCAAGTTACCAAGTTCAACCACACAATATTAAAATGAGTAAGGAGCATGGATACATATCAGCATTAGATACACATGGGTAGAACTTATCATTGTCAAACCTTGTTCTTAAAGCTTAAAAAAATGGTTTAAATTTATTAAAGATCATATCCGACTACTACCATAACCATTGACAGACATCAGGGGCTCCTTCCAGGAGAGTAATCACTAACCAGAGCATTGCCGACGCTCTGGCCATAGATTCCTGGGTTTTTAAACTCCTAACATCACTGTCCATATAGTGAAAGTGACATCAAGGGCTTTCCCAAGTCAGGAGTTCCCGGCCAGTGAGTGCTTGCGATGCTCTGGCCGGGGACTCCAGAATTAAAAACAAATATGGATATTTAAAGCCATATATGCACAGTAAAGTGAGAGGCTTTCTCTACAAGCGTAATTCCCGGCCACAGGGCTGCCAACGCTCCGACTTGGAATTCTCACATTACAAAGCCCCTAATGTCACTGTCTATGTACAGACAGTAACATCAAGGGATCCTCCAGGAGCAGAATCCATATATGGACAGTGACGTCAGGGGCTCCCTCCAGGAGTGGAATCCCCAGCCAGTGCAATGCCAGTGTTCTGGCCTAGGATTTTGGCATCTTAAAGCTCCTAACGTCAGTGTCCATTTATGGACAGTGTTGTCAGGGGCTTCCCTAGGAGCAGAATCCCCAGTCAGAGCGTTGCTAACGTCAGGGGCTTTCCGAGCCTAGTGCTTAAAGTAACGCTGCGCCCGGAGAGTTCAGGTGATATATCCCACTCTATGCCTATACAGCCTTCCGTTGGAGGTATACGTAGAGACTTCTCCCAACGCATACCTCTGACGAAAAGAAAAAATTGAATGTGAACATACTCCAAGAAGCCCACAGCTCTGAAAAAATATGGCGCAACTTGGGTTGTCAGTGCTGCACAAACTGACATCTACACCAGTTAGCATAGATGTCAGCTATAATATCCGCAGGTGTAAATTAAATATGTCATGCAGGAGATCTGCTCTCCCGCTGGTCCCGACTTACTAGCTGAAAAGACGCGAAAACAGCATAATGTCTCAAAAAGCTAAAATTTTTACTCAAAACGGGCATGCGCCAAAATTTCCCATTACATTACTTTACAATATCATGTATTATAAAGACATTTACTTTTGAGCTACTTTGACTAAATCGTTAGCAAATGGAAAAAAAAAAACACCAAGGAAAAAAAATGTATTAAAAAACTACGGCCTCCTCCATTTCCCCTCTAGCCGTCCTTTCCATCTCCAGAATGGTGTGTTTTCTGCCATTTTAGGTAGAAAAAATTCTATTTGCTCACCATTTAGGCAAAGTAGCAGGAGGGTATATTATGCAGCTTCTCAAACTCTACCTTGAAGAGCTGTGTGGTATGTATTTTAATAGTAACTTTTTAATCTAAATTAACTTTTTACTCTGCCTGACTTGGTATTTATTTGTTCAGAGTTTCAAGCTCACATTGACTTGGTCCTCCCCTATAGGACCTCTCTATCTGTTGAACTAAGTATCATTACTAAAACTTATCTGAATCTGATTCTTAAGCATCTAGTTACTACTTCTGATCATACAGTACAGTCAGCCAAGCATACCAAGTTACCAAGTTCAATCACACAATATTAAAATGAGTAAGGAGCATGGATACATATCAGCATTAGATACACATGGGTAGAACTTATCATTGTCAAACCTTGTTCTTAAAGCTTAAAAAAATGGTTTCAATTTATTAAAGATCATATCCGACTACTACCATAACAATTGACAGACATCAGGGGCTCCTTCCAGGAGAGTAATCACTAACTAGAGCATTGCCGACGCTCTGGCCATGGATTCCTGGGTTTTTAAACTCCTAACATCACTGTCCATATAGTGAAAGTGACATCAAGGGCTTTCCCAAGTCAGGTGTTCCCGGCCAGTGAGTGCTTGCGATGCTCTGGCCGGGGACTCCAGAGTTTAAAGCCAAATATGGATATTTAAAGCCATATATGCACAGTAAAGTGAGAGGCTTTCTCTACAAGCGTAATTCCCAGCCACAGCGCTGCCAACGCTCCGACTTGGAATTCTCACATTACAAAGCCCCTAATGTCACTGTCTATGTACAGACAGTAACATCAAGGGACCCTCCAGGAGCAGAATCCATATATGGACAGTGATGTCAGGGGCTCCCTCCAGGAGTGGAATCCCCAGCCAGTGCAATGCCAGTGTTCTGGCCTAGGATTTTGGCATCTTAAAGCTCCTAACGTCAGTGTCCATTTATGGACAGTGTTGTCAGGGGCTTCCCTAGGAGCAGAATCCCCAGTCAGAGCGTTGCTAACGTCAGGGGCTTTCCGAGCCTAGTGCTTAAAGTAACGCTGTGCCCGGGGAGTTCAGGTGATATATCCCACTCTATGCCTATACAGCCTTCCGTTGGAGGTATACGTAGAGACTTCTCCCAACGCATACCTCTGACGAAAATAAAAAATTGAATGTGAACATACTCCAAGAAGCCCACAGCTCTGAATAAATATGGCGCAACTTGGGTTGTCAGTGCTGCACAAACTAACATCAACACCAGTTAGCATAGATGTCAGCTATAATATCCGCAGGTGTAAATTAAATATGTCATGCAGGAGATCTGCTCTCCCGCTGGTCCCGACTTACTAGCTGAAAAGACGCGAAAACAGCATAATGTCTCAAAAAGCTAAAATTTTTACTCAAAACGGGCATGCGCCAAAATTTTCCATTACATTACTTTACAATATCATGTATTATAAAGACATTTACTTTTGAGCTACTTTGACTAAATCGTTAGCAAATGGAAAAAAAAAAACACCATGGAAAAAAATGTAATTAAAAAACTACGGCCTCCTCCATTTCCCCTCTAGCCGTCCTTTCCATCTCCAAAATGGTGTGTTTTCTGCCATTTTAGGTAGAAAAATTTCTATTTGCTCACCATTTAGGCAAACTAGCAGGAGGATATATTATGCAGCTTCTCAAACTCTACCTTGAAGAGCTGTGTGGTTTGTATTTTAATAGTAACTTTTTAATCTAAATGTATTTTTACTCTGCCTGACTTGGTATTTATTTGTTCAGAGTTTCAAGCTCACATTGACTTGGTCCTCCACTATAGGACCTCTCTATCTGTTGAACTAAGTATCATTACTAAAACTTATCTGAATCTGATTCTTAAACATCTAGTTACTACTTCTGATCATACAGTACAGTCAGCCAAGCATACCAAGTTACCAAGTTCAATCACACAATATTAAAATGAGTAAGGAGCATGGATACATATCAGCATTAGATACACATGGGTAGAACTTATCATTGTCAAACCTTGTTCTTAAAGCTTAAAAAAATGGTTTAAATTTATTAAAGATCATATCCGACTACTACCATAACCATTGACAGACATCAGGGGCTCCTTCCAGGAGAGTAATCACTAACCAGAGCATTGCCGACGCTCTGGCCATGGATTCCTGGGTTTTTAAACTCCTAACATCACTGTCCATATAGTGAAAGTGACATCAAGGGCTTTCCCAAGTCAGGAGTTCCCGGCCAGTGAGTGCTTGCGATGCTCTGGCCGGGGACTCCAGAGTTTAAAGCCAAATATGGATATTTAAAGCCATATATGCACAGTAAAGTGAGAGGCTTTCTCTACAAGCGTAATTCCCGGCCACAGGGCTGCCAACGCTCCGACTTGGAATTCTCACATTACAAAGCCCCTAATGTCACTGTCTATGTACAGACAGTAACATCAAGGGATCCTCCAGGAGCAGAATCCATATATGGACAGTGACGTCAGGGGCTCCCTCCAGGAGTGGAATCCCCAGCCAGTGCAATGCCAGTGTTCTGGCCTAGGATTTTGGCATCTTAAAGCTCCTAACGTCAGTGTCCATTTATGGACAGTGTTGTCAGGGGCTTCCCTAGGAGCAGAATCCCCAGTCAGAGCGTTGCTAACGTCAGGGGCTTTCCGAGCCTAGTGCTTAAAGTAACGCTGTGCCCGGAGAGTTCAGGTGATATATCCCACTCTATGCCTATACAGCCTTCCGTTGGAGGTATACGTAGAGACTTCTCCCAACGCATACCTCTGACGAAAAGAAAAAATTGAATGTGAACATACTCCAAGAAGCCCACAGCTCTGAATAAATATGGCGCAACTTGGGTTGTCAGTGCTGCACAAACTGACATCTACACCAGTTAGCATAGATGTCAGCTATAATATCCGCAGGTGTAAATTAAATATGTCATGCAGGAGATCTGCTCTCCCGCTGGTCCCGACTTACTAACTGAAAAAACGCGAAAACAGCATAATGTCTCAAAAAGCTAAAATTTTTACTCAAAACGGGCATGCGCCAAAATTTCCCATTACATTACTTTACAATATCATGTATTATAAAGACATTTACTTTTGAGCTACTTTGACTAAATCGTTAGCAAATGGAAAAAAACAAAACACCAAGGAAAAAAAAATTATTAAAAAACTACGGCCTCCTCCATTTCCCCTCTAGCCGTCCTTTCCATCTCCAGAATGGTGTGTTTTCTGCCATTTTAGGTAGAAAAAATTCTATTTGCTCACCATTTAGGCAAAGTAGCAGGAGGGTATATTATGCAGCTTCTCAAACTCTACCTTGAAGAGCTGTGTGGTTTTTATTTTAATAGTAACTTTTTAATCTAAATTTACTTTTTACTCTGCCTGACTTTGTATTTATTTGTTCAGAGTTTCAAGCTCACATTGACTTGGTCCTCCCCTATAGGACCTCTCTATCTGTTGAACTAAGTATCATTACTAAAACTTATCTGAATCTGATTCTTAAGCATCTAGTTACTACTTCTGATCATACAGTACAGTCAGCCAAGCATACCAAGTTACCAAGTTCAATCACACAATATTAAAATGAGTAAGGAGAATGGATACATATCAGCATTAGATACACATGGGTAGAACTTATCATTGTCAAACCTTGTTCTTAAAGCTTAAAAAAATGGTTTCAATTTATTAAAGATCATATCCGACTACTACCATAACAATTGACAGACATCAGGGGCTCCTTCCAGGAGAGTAATCACTAACTAGAGCATTGCCGACGCTCTGGCCATGGATTCCTGGGTTTTTAAACTCCTAACATCACTGTCCATATAGTGAAAGTGACATCAAGGGCTTTCCCAAGTCAGGTGTTCCCGGCCAGTGAGTGCTTGCGATGCTCTGGCCGGGGACTCCAGAGTTTAAAGCCAAATATGGATATTTAAAGCCATATATGCACAGTAAAGTGAGAGGCTTTCTCTACAAGCGTAATTCCCGGCCACAGCGCTGCCAACGCTCCGACTTGGAATTCTCACATTACAAAGCCCCTAATGTCACTGTCTATGTACAGACAGTAACATCAAGGGATCCTCCAGGAGCAGAATCCATATATGGACAGTGACGTCAGGGGCTCCCTCCAGGAGTGGAATCACCAGGCAGTGCAATGCCAGTGTTCTGGCCTAGGATTTTGGCATCTTAAAGCTCCTAACGTCAGTGTCCATTTATGGACAGTGTTGTCAGGGGCTTCCCTAGGAGCAGAATCCCCAGTCAGAGCGTTGCTAACGTCAGGGGCTTTCCGAGCCTAGTGCTTAAAGTAACGCTGTGCCCGGGGAGTTCAGGTGATATATCCCACTCTATGCCTATACAGCCTTCCGTTGGAGGTATACGTAGAGACTTCTCCCAACGCATACCTCTGACGAAAAGAAAAAATTGAATGTGAACATACTCCAAGAAGCCCACAGCTCTGAATAAATATGGCGCAACTTGGGTTGTCAGTGCTGCACAAACTGACATCAACACCAGTTAGCATAGATGTCAGCTATAATATCCGCAGGTGTAAATTAAATATGTCATGCAGGAGATCTGCTCTCCCGCTGGTCCCGACTTACTAGCTGAAAAGACGCGAAAACAGCATAATGTCTCAAAAAGCTAAAATTTTTACTCAAAACGGGCATGCGCCAAAATTTTCCATTACATTACTTTACAATATCATGTATTATAAAGACATTTACTTTTGAGCTACTTTGACTAAATCGTTAGCAAATGGAAAAAAAAAAACACCATGGAAAAAATGTAATTAAAAAACTACGGCCTCCTCCATTTCCCCTCTAGCCGTCCTTTCCATCTCCAAAATGGTGTGTTTTCTGCCATTTTAGGTAGAAACATTTCTATTTGCTCACCATTTAGGCAAAGTAGCAGGAGGGTATATTATGCAGCTTCTCAAACTCTACCTTGAAGAGCTGTGTGGTTTTTATTTTAATAGTAACTTTTTAATCTAAATTTACTTTTTACTCTGCCTGACTTTGTATTTATTTGTTCAGAGTTTCAAGCTCACATTGACTTGGTCCTCCCCTATAGGACCTCTCTATCTGTTGAACTAAGTATCATTACTAAAACTTATCTGAATCTGATTCTTAAACATCTAGTTACTACTTCTGATCATACAGTACAGTCAGCCAAGCATACCAAGTTACCAAGTTCAATCACACAATATTAAAATGAGTAAGGAGCATGGATACATATCAGCATTAGATACACATGGGTAGAACTTATCATTGTCAAACCTTGTTCTTAAAGCTTAAAAAAATGGTTTCAATTTATTAAAGATCATATCCGACTACTACCATAACAATTGACAGACATCAGGGGCTCCTTTCAGGAGAGTAATCACTAACTAGAGCATTGCCGACGCTCTGGCCATGGATTCCTGGGTTTTTAAACTCCTAACATCACTGTCCATATAGTGAAAGTGACATCAAGGGCTTTCCCAAGTCAGGTGTTCCCGGCCAGTGAGTGCTTGCGATGCTCTGGCCGGGGACTCCAGAGTTTAAAGCCAAATATGGATATTTAAAGCCATATATGCACAGTAAAGTGAGAGGCTTTCTCTACAAGCGTAATTCCCGGCCACAGCGCTGCCAACGCTCCGACTTGGAATTCTCACATTACAAAGCCCCTAATGTCACTGTCTATGTACAGACAGTAACATCAAGGGATCCTCCAGGAGCAGAATCCATATATGGACAGTGACGTCAGGGGCTCCCTCCAGGAGTGGAATCCCCAGCCAGTGCAATGCCAGTGTTCTGGCCTAGGATTTTGGCATCTTAAAGCTCCTAACGTCAGTGTCCATTTATGGACAGTGTTGTCAGGGGCTTCCCTAGGAGCAGAATCCCCAGTCAGAGCATTGCTAACGTCAGGGGCTTTCCGAGCCTAGTGCTTAAAGTAACGCTGTGCCCGGGGAGTTCAGGTGATATATCCCACTCTATGCCTATACAGCCTTCCGTTGGAGGTATACGTAGAGACTTCTCCCAACGCATACCTCTGACGAAAAGAAAAAATTGAATGTGAACATACTCCAAGAAGCCCACAGCTCTGAATAAATATGGCGCAACTTGGGTTGTCAGTGCTGCACAAACTGACATCAACACCAGTTAGCATAGATGTCAGCTATAATATCCGCAGGTGTAAATTAAATATGTCATGCAGGAGATCTGCTCTCCCGCTGGTCCCGACTTACTAGCTGAAAAGACGCGAAAACAGCATAATGTCTCAAAAAGCAAAAATTTTTACTCAAAACGGGCATGCGCCAAAATTTTCCATTACATTACTTTACAATATCATGTATTATAAAGACATTTACTTTTGAGCTACTTTGACTAAATCGTTAGCAAATGGAAAAAAAAAAACACCAAGGAAAAAAATGTAATTAAAAAACTACGGCCTCCTCCATTTCCCCTCTAGCCGTCCTTTCCATCTCCAAAATGGTGTGTTTTCTGCCATTTTAGGTAGAAACATTTCTATTTGCTCACCATTTAGGCAAAGTAGCAGGAGGGTATATTATGCAGCTTCTCAAACTCTACCTTGAAGAGCTGTGTGGTTTTTATTTTAATAGTAACTTTTTAATCTAAATTTACTTTTTACTCTGCCTGACTTTGTATTTATTTGTTCAGAGTTTCAAGCTCACATTGACTTGGTCCTCCCCTATAGGACCTCTCTATCTGTTGAACTAAGTATCATTACTAAAACTTATCTGAATCTGATTCTTAAACATCTAGTTACTACTTCTGATCATACAGTACAGTCAGCCAAGCATACCAAGTTACCAAGTTCAATCACACAATATTAAAATGAGTAAGGAGCATGGATACATATCAGCATTAGATACACATGGGTAGAACTTATCATTGTCAAACCTTGTTCTTAAAGCTTAAAAAAATGGTTTCAATTTATTAAAGATCATATCCGACTACTACCATAACAATTGACAGACATCAGGGGCTCCTTCCAGGAGAGTAATCACTAACTAGAGCATTGCCGACGCTCTGGCCATGGATTCCTGGGTTTTTAAACTCCTAACATCACTGTCCATATAGTGAAAGTGACATCAAGGGCTTTCCCAAGTCAGGTGTTCCCGGCCAGTGAGTGCTTGCGATGCTCTGGCCGGGGACTCCAGAGTTTAAAGCCAAATATGGATTTTTAAAGCCATATATGCACAGTAAAGTGAGAGGCTTTCTCTACAGGCGTAATTCCCGGCCACAGCGCTGCCAACGCTCCGACTTGGAATTCTCACATTACAAAGCCCCTAATGTCACTGTCTATGTACAGACTGTAACATCAAGGTATCCTCCAGGAGCAGAATCCATATATGGACAGTGACGTCAGGGGCTCCCTCCAGGAGTGGAATCCCCAGCCAGTGCAATGCCAGTGTTCTGGCCTAGGATTTTGGCATCTTAAAGCTCCTAACGTCAGTGTCCATTTATGGACAGTGTTGTCAGGGGCTTCCCTAGGAGCAGAATCCCCAGTCAGAGCGTTGCTAACGTCAGGGGCTTTCCGAGCCTAGTGCTTAAAGTAACGCTGTGCCCGGGGAGTTCAGGTGATATATCCCACTCTATGCCTATATAGCCTTCCGTTGGAGGTATACGTAGAGACTTCTCCCAACGCATACCTCTGACGAAAATAAAAAATTGAATGTGAACATACTCCAAGAAGCCCACAGCTCTGAATAAATATGGCGCAACTTGGGTTGTCAGTGCTGCACAAACTGACATCAACACCAGTTAGCATAGATGTCAGCTATAATATCCGCAGGTGTAAATTAAATATGTCATGCAGGAGATCTGCTCTCCCGCTGGTCCCGACTTACTAGCTGAAAAGACGCGAAAACAGCATAATGTCTCAAAAAGCTAAAATTTTTACTCAAAACGGGCATGCGCCAAAATTTTCCATTACATTACTTTACAATATCATGTATTATAAAGACATTTACTTTTGAGCTACTTTGACTAAATCGTTAGCAAATGGAAAAAAAAAAACACCATGGAAAAAAATGTAATTAAAAAACTACGGCCTCCTCCATTTCCCCTCTAGCCGTCCTTTCCATCTCCAAAATGGTGTGTTTTCTGCCATTTTAGGTAGAAAAATTTCTATTTGCTCACCATTTAGGCAAACTAGCAGGAGGATATATTATGCAGCTTCTCAAACTCTACCTTGAAGAGCTGTGTGGTTTTTATTTTAATAGTAACTTTTTAATCTAAATTTACTTTTTACTCTGCCTGACTTTGTATTTATTTGTTCAGAGTTTCAAGCTCACATTGACTTGGTCCTCCCCTATAGGACCTCTCTATCTGTTGAACTAAGTATCATTACTAAAACTTATCTGAATCTGATTCTTAAACATCTAGTTACTACTTCTGATCATACAGTACAGTCAGCCAAGCATACCAAGTTACCAAGTTCAATCACACAATATTAAAATGAGTAAGGAGCATGGATACATATCAGCATTAGATACACATGGGTAGAACTTATCATTGTCAAACCTTGTTCTTAAAGCTTAAAAAAATGGTTTCAATTTATTAAAGATCATATCCGACTACTACCATAACAATTGACAGACATCAGGGGCTCCTTCCAGGAGAGTAATCACTAACTAGAGCATTGCCGACGCTCTGGCCATGGATTCCTGGGTTTTTAAACTCCTAACATCACTGTCCATATAGTGAAAGTGACATCAAGGGCTTTCCCAAGTCAGGTGTTCCCGGCCAGTGAGTGCTTGCGATGCTCTGGCCGGGGACTCCAGAGTTTAAAGCCAAATATGGATTTTTAAAGCCATATATGCACAGTAAAGTGAGAGGCTTTCTCTACAGGCGTAATTCCCGGCCACAGCACTGCCAACGCTCCGACTTGGAATTCTCACATTACAAAGCCCCTAATGTCACTGTCTATGTACAGACTGTAACATCAAGGTATCCTCCAGGAGCAGAATCCATATATGGACAGTGACGTCAGGGGCTCCCTCCAGTAGTGGAATCCCCAGCCAGTGCAATGCCAGTGTTCTGGCCTAGGATTTTGGCATCTTAAAGCTCCTAACGTCAGTGTCCATTTATGGACAGTGTTGTCAGGGGCTTCCCTAGGAGCAGAATCCCCAGTCAGAGCGTTGCTAACGTCAGGGGCTTTCCGAGCCTAGTGCTTAAAGTAACGCTGTGCCCGGGGAGTTCAGGTGATATATCCCACTCTATGCCTATATAGCCTTCCGTTGGAGGTATACGTAGAGACTTCTCCCAACGCATACCTCTGACGAAAATAAAAAATTGAATGTGAACATACTCCAAGAAGCCCACAGCTCTGAATAAATATGGCGCAACTTGGGTTGTCAGTGCTGCACAAACTGACATCAACACCAGTTAGCATAGATGTCAGCTATAATATCCGCAGGTGTAAATTAAATATGTCATGCAGGAGATCTGCTCTCCCGCTGGTCCCGACTTACTAGCTGAAAAGACGCGAAAACAGCATAATGTCTCAAAAAGCTAAAATTTTTACTCAAAACGGGCATGCGCCAAAATTTTCCATTACATTACTTTACAATATCATGTATTATAAAGACATTTACTTTTGAGCTACTTTGACTAAATCGTTAGCAAATGGAAAAAAAAAAACACCATGGAAAAAAATGTAATTAAAAAACTACGGCCTCCTCCATTTCCCCTCTAGCCGTCCTTTCCATCTCCAAAATGGTGTGTTTTCTGCCATTTTAGGTAGAAAAATTTCTATTTGCTCACTATTTAGGCAAAGTAGCAGGAGGGTATATTATGCAGCTTCTCAAACTCTACCTTGAAGAGCTGTGTGGTTTGTATTTTAATAGTAACTTTTTAATCTAAATTAACTTTTTACTCTGCCTGACTTGGTATTTATTTGTTCAGAGTTTCAAGCTCACATTGACTTGGTCCTCCCCTATAGGACCTCTCTATCTGTTAAACTAAGTATCATTACTAAAACTTATCTGAATCTGATTCTTAAACATCTAGTTACTACTTCTGATCATACAGTACAGTCAGCCAAGCATACCAAGTTACCAAGTTCAATCACACAATATTAAAATGAGTAAGGAGCATGGATACATATCAGCATTAGATACACATGGGTAGAACTTATCATTGTCAAACCTTGTTCTTAAAGCTTAAAAAAATGGTTTCAATTTATTAAAGATCATATCCGACTACTACCATAACAATTGACAGACATGAGGGGCTCCTTCCAGGAGAGTAATCACTAACTAGAGCATTGCTGACGCTCTGGCCATGGATTCCTGGGTTTTTAAACTCCTAACATCACTGTCCATATAGTGAAAGTGACATCAAGGGCTTTCCCAAGTCAGGTGTTCCCGGCCAGTGAGTGCTTGCGATGCTCTGGCCGGGGACTCCAGAGTTTAAAGCCAAATATGGATATTTAAAGCCATATATGCACAGTAAAGTGAGAGGCTTTCTCTACAAGCGTAATTCCCGGCCACAGCGCTGCCAACGCTCCGACTTGGAATTCTCACATTACAAAGCCCCTAATGTCACTGTCTATGTACAGACTGTAACATCAAGGTATCCTCCAGGAGCAGAATCCATATATGGACAGTGACGTCAGGGGCTCCCTCCAGGAGTGGAATCCCCAGCCAGTGCAATGCCAGTGTTCTGGCCTAGGATTTTGGCATCTTAAAGCTCCTAACGTCAGTGTCCATTTATGGACAGTGTTGTCAGGGGCTTCCCTAGGAGCAGAATCCCCAGTCAGAGCGTTGCTAACGTCAGGGGCTTTCCGAGCCTAGTGCTTAAAGTAACGCTGTGCCCGGGGAGTTCAGGTGATATATCCCACTCTATGCCTATACAGCCTTCCGTTGGAGGTATACGTAGAGACTTCTCCCAACGCATACCTCTGACGAAAATAAAAAATTGAATGTGAACATACTCCAAGAAGCCCACAGCTCTGAATAAATATGGCGCAACTTGGGTTGTCAGTGCTGCACAAACTGACATCAACACCAGTTAGCATAGATGTCAGCTATAATATCCGCAGGTGTAAATTAAATATGTCATGCAGGAGATCTGCTCTCCCGCTGGTCCCGACTTACTAGCTGAAAAGACGCGAAAACAGCATAATGTCTCAAAAAGCTAAAATTTTTACTCAAAACGGGCATGCGCCAAAATTTTCCATTACATTACTTTACAATATCATGTATTATAAAGACATTTACTTTTGAGCTACTTTGACTAAATCGTTAGCAAATGGAAAAAAAAAAACACCATGGAAAAAAATGTAATTAAAAAACTACGGCCTCCTCCATTTCCCCTCTAGCCGTCCTTTCCATCTCCAAAATGGTGTGTTTTCTGCCAATTTAGGTAGAAAAATTTCTATTTGCTCACTATTTAGGCAAAGAAGCAGGAGGGTATATTATGCAGCTTCTCAAACTCTACCTTGAAGAGCTGTGTGGTTTGTATTTTAATAGTAACTTTTTAATCTAAATTAACTTTTTACTCTGCCTGACTTGGTATTTATTTGTTCAGAGTTTCAAGCTCACATTGACTTGGTCCTCCCCTATAGGACCTCTCTATCTGTTAAACTAAGTATCATTACTAAAACTTATCTGAATCTGATTCTTAAACATCTAGTTACTACTTCTGATCATACAGTACAGTCAGCCAAGCATACCAAGTTACCAAGTTCAATCACACAATATTAAAATGAGTAAGGAGCATGGATTCATATCAGCATTAGATACACATGGGTAGAACTTATCATTGTCAAACCTTGTTCTTAAAGCTTAAAAAAATGGTTTCAATTTATTAAAGATCATATCCGACTACTACCATAACAATTGACAGACATCAGGGGCTCCTTCCAGGAGAGTAATCACTAACTAGAGCATTGCCGACGCTCTGGCCGTGGATTCCTGGGTTTTTAAACTCCTAACATCACTGTCCATATAGTGAAAGTGACATCAAGGGCTTTCCCAAGTCAGGTGTTCCCGGCCAGTGAGTGCTTGCGATGCTCTGGCCGGGGACTCCAGAGTTTAAAGCCAAATATGGATATTTAAAGCCATATATGCACAGTAAAGTGAGAGGCTTTCTCTACAAGCGTAATTCCAGGCCACAGCGCTGCCAACGCTCCGACTTGGAATTCTCACATTACAAAGCCCCTAATGTCACTGTCTATGTACAGACAGTAACATCAAGGGATCCTCCAGGAGCAGAATCCATATATGGACAGTGATGTCAGGGGCTCCCTTCAGGAGTGGAATCCCCAGCCAGTGCAATGCCAGTGTTCTGGCCTAGGATTTTGGCATCTTAAAGCTCCTAACGTCAGTGTCCATTTATGGACAGTGTTGTCAGGGGCTTCCCTAGGAGCAGAATCCCCAGTCAGAGCGTTGCTAACGTCAGGGGCTTTCCGAGCCTAGTGCTTAAAGTAACGCTGTGCCCGGGGAGTTCAGGTGATATATCCCACTCTATGCCTATATAGCCTTCCGTTGGAGGTATACGTAGAGACTTCTCCCAACGCATACCTCTGACGAAAATAAAAAATTGAATGTGAACATACTCCAAGAAGCCCACAGCTCTGAATAAATATGGCGCAACTTGGGTTGTCAGTGCTGCACAAACTGACATCAACACCAGTTAGCATAGATGTCAGCTATAATATCCGCAGGTGTAAATTAAATATGTCATGCAGGAGATCTGCTCTCCCGCTGGTCCCGACTTACTAGCTGAAAAGACGCGAAAACAGCATAATGTCTCAAAAAGCTAAAATTTTTACTCAAAACGGGCATGCGCCAAAATTTTCCATGACATTACTTTACAATATCATGTATTATAAAGACATTTACTTTTGAGCTACTTTGACTAAATCGTTAGCAAATGGAAAAAAAAAAACACCATGGAAAAAAATGTAATTAAAAAACTACGGCCTCCTCCATTTCCCCTCTAGCCGTCCTTTCCATCTCCAAAATGGTGTGTTTTCTGCCATTTTAGGTAGAAAAATTTCTATTTGCTCACTATTTAGGCAAAGTAGCAGGAGGGTATATTATGCAGCTTCTCAAACTCTACCTTGAAGAGCTGTGTGGTTTGTATTTTAATAGTAACTTTTTAATCTAAATTAACTTTTTACTCTGCCTGACTTGGTATTTATTTGTTCAGAGTTTCAAGCTCACATTGACTTGGTCCTCCCCTATAGGACCTCTCTATCTGTTAAACTAAGTATCATTACTAAAACTTATCTGAATCTGATTCTTAAACATCTAGTTACTACTTCTGATCATACAGTACAGTCAGC
Source organism: Rhinoderma darwinii (assembly GCF_050947455.1). Taxonomy (NCBI): domain Eukaryota; kingdom Metazoa; phylum Chordata; class Amphibia; order Anura; family Rhinodermatidae; genus Rhinoderma; species Rhinoderma darwinii. The sequence goes on along the minus strand of NW_027461968.1, from coordinate 2,238,595 downwards.
CAAGCATACCAAGTTACCAAGTTCAATCACACAATATTAAAATGAGTAAGGAGCATGGATTCATATCAGCATTAGATACACATGGGTAGAACTTATCATTGTCAAACCTTGTTCTTAAAGCTTAAAAAAATGGTTTCAATTTATTAAAGATCATATCCGACTACTACCATAACAATTGACAGACATCAGGGGCTCCTTCCAGGAGAGTAATCACTAACTAGAGCATTGCCGACGCTCTGGCCATGGATTCCTGGGTTTTTAAACTCCTAACATCACTGTCCATATAGTGAAAGTGACATCAAGGGCTTTCCCAAGTCAGGTGTTCCCGGCCAGTGAGTGCTTGCGATGCTCTGGCCGGGGACTCCAGAGTTTAAAGCCAAATATGGATATTTAAAGCCATATATGCACAGTAAAGTGAGAGGCTTTCTCTACAAGCGTAATTCCCGGCCACAGCGCTGCCAACGCTCCGACTTGGAATTCTCACATTACAAAGCCCCTAATGTCACTGTCTATGTACAGACTGTAACATCAAGGTATCCTCCAGGAGCAGAATCCATATATGGACAGTGACGTCAGGGGCTCCCTCCAGGAGTGGAATCCCCAGCCAGTGCAATGCCAGTGTTCTGGCCTAGGATTTTGGCATCTTAAAGCTCCTAACGTCAGTGTCCATTTATGGACAGTGTTGTCAGGGGCTTCCCTAGGAGCAGAATCCCCAGTCAGAGCGTTGCTAACGTCAGGGGCTTTCCGAGCCTAGTGCTTAAAGTAACGCTGTGCCCGGGGAGTTCAGGTGATATATCCCACTCTATGCCTATACAGCCTTCCGTTGGAGGTATACGTAGAGACTTCTCCCAACGCATACCTCTGACGAAAATAAAAAATTGAATGTGAACATACTCCAAGAAGCCCACAGCTCTGAATAAATATGGCGCAACTTGGGTTGTCAGTGCTGCACAAACTGACATCAACACCAGTTAGCATAGATGTCAGCTATAATATCCGCAGGTGTAAATTAAATATGTCATGCAGGAGATCTGCTCTCCCGCTGGTCCCGACTTACTAGCTGAAAAGACGCGAAAACAGCATAATGTCTCAAAAAGCTAAAATTTTTACTCAAAACGGGCATGCGCCAAAATTTTCCATTACATTACTTTACAATATCATGTATTATAAAGACATTTACTTTTGAGCTACTTTGACTAAATCGTTAGCAAATGGAAAAAAAAAAACACCATGGAAAAAAATGTAATTAAAAAACTACGGCCTCCTCCATTTCCCCTCTAGCCGTCCTTTCCATCTCCAAAATGGTGTGTTTTCTGCCAATTTAGGTAGAAAAATTTCTATTTGCTCACTATTTAGGCAAAGAAGCAGGAGGGTATATTATGCAGCTTCTCAAACTCTACCTTGAAGAGCTGTGTGGTTTGTATTTTAATAGTAACTTTTTAATCTAAATTAACTTTTTACTCTGCCTGACTTGGTATTTATTTGTTCAGAGTTTCAAGCTCACATTGACTTGGTCCTCCCCTATAGGACCTCTCTATCTGTTAAACTAAGTATCATTACTAAAACTTATCTGAATCTGATTCTTAAACATCTAGTTACTACTTCTGATCATACAGTACAGTCAGCCAAGCATACCAAGTTACCAAGTTCAATCACACAATATTAAAATGAGTAAGGAGCATGGATTCATATCAGCATTAGATACACATGGGTAGAACTTATCATTGTCAAACCTTGTTCTTAAAGCTTAAAAAAATGGTTTCAATTTATTAAAGATCATATCCGACTACTACCATAACAATTGACAGACATCAGGGGCTCCTTCCAGGAGAGTAATCACTAACTAGAGCATTGCCGACGCTCTGGCCGTGGATTCCTGGGTTTTTAAACTCCTAACATCACTGTCCATATAGTGAAAGTGACATCAAGGGCTTTCCCAAGTCAGGTGTTCCCGGCCAGTGAGTGCTTGCGATGCTCTGGCCGGGGACTCCAGAGTTTAAAGCCAAATATGGATATTTAAAGCCATATATGCACAGTAAAGTGAGAGGCTTTCTCTACAAGCGTAATTCCAGGCCACAGCGCTGCCAACGCTCCGACTTGGAATTCTCACATTACAAAGCCCCTAATGTCACTGTCTATGTACAGACAGTAACATCAAGGGATCCTCCAGGAGCAGAATCCATATATGGACAGTGATGTCAGGGGCTCCCTTCAGGAGTGGAATCCCCAGCCAGTGCAATGCCAGTGTTCTGGCCTAGGATTTTGGCATCTTAAAGCTCCTAACGTCAGTGTCCATTTATGGACAGTGTTGTCAGGGGCTTCCCTAGGAGCAGAATCCCCAGTCAGAGCGTTGCTAACGTCAGGGGCTTTCCGAGCCTAGTGCTTAAAGTAACGCTGTGCCCGGGGAGTTCAGGTGATATATCCCACTCTATGCCTATATAGCCTTCCGTTGGAGGTATACGTAGAGACTTCTCCCAACGCATACCTCTGACGAAAATAAAAAATTGAATGTGAACATACTCCAAGAAGCCCACAGCTCTGAATAAATATGGCGCAACTTGGGTTGTCAGTGCTGCACAAACTGACATCAACACCAGTTAGCATAGATGTCAGCTATAATATCCGCAGGTGTAAATTAAATATGTCATGCAGGAGATCTGCTCTCCCGCTGGTCCCGACTTACTAGCTGAAAAGACGCGAAAACAGCATAATGTCTCAAAAAGCTAAAATTTTTACTCAAAACGGGCATGCGCCAAAATTTTCCATGACATTACTTTACAATATCATGTATTATAAAGACATTTACTTTTGAGCTACTTTGACTAAATCGTTAGCAAATGGAAAAAAAAAAACACCATGGAAAAAAATGTAATTAAAAAACTACGGCCTCCTCCATTTCCCCTCTAGCCGTCCTTTCCATCTCCAAAATGGTGTGTTTTCTGCCATTTTAGGTAGAAAAATTTCTATTTGCTCACTATTTAGGCAAAGTAGCAGGAGGGTATATTATGCAGCTTCTCAAACTCTACCTTGAAGAGCTGTGTGGTTTGTATTTTAATAGTAACTTTTTAATCTAAATTAACTTTTTACTCTGCCTGACTTGGTATTTATTTGTTCAGAGTTTCAAGCTCACATTGACTTGGTCCTCCCCTATAGGACCTCTCTATCTGTTAAACTAAGTATCATTACTAAAACTTATCTGAATCTGATTCTTAAACATCTAGTTACTACTTCTGATCATACAGTACAGTCAGCCAAGCATACCAAGTTACCAAGTTCAATCACACAATATTAAAATGAGTAAGGAGCATGGATTCATATCAGCATTAGATACACATGGGTAGAACTTATCATTGTCAAACCTTGTTCTTAAAGCTTAAAAAAATGGTTTCAATTTATTAAAGATCATATCCGACTACTACCATAACAATTGACAGACATCTGGGGCTCCTTCCAGGAGAGTAATCACTAACTAGAGCATTGCCGACGCTCTGGCCATGGATTCCTGGGTTTTTAAACTCCTAACATCACTGTCCATATAGTGAAAGTGACATCAAGGGCTTTCCCAAGTCAGGTGTTCCCGGCCAGTGAGTGCTTGCGATGCTCTGGCCGGGGACTCCAGAGTTTAAAGCCAAATATGGATATTTAAAGCCATATATGCACAGTAAAGTGAGAGGCTTTCTCTACAAGCGTAATTCCCGGCCACAGCGCTGCCAACGCTCCGACTTGGAATTCTCACATTACAAAGCCCCTAATGTCACTGTCTATGTACAGACTGTAACATCAAGGTATCCTCCAGGAGCAGAATCCATATATGGACAGTGACGTCAGGGGCTCCCTCCAGGAGTGGAATCCCCAGCCAGTGCAATGCCAGTGTTCTGGCCTAGGATTTTGGCATCTTAAAGCTCCTAACGTCAGTGTCCATTTATGGACAGTGTTGTCAGGGGCTTCCCTAGGAGCAGAATCCCCAGTCAGAGCGTTGCTAACGTCAGGGGCTTTCCGAGCCTAGTGCTTAAAGTAACGCTGTGCCCGGGGAGTTCAGGTGATATATCCCACTCTATGCCTATACAGCCTTCCGTTGGAGGTATACGTAGAGACTTCTCCCAACGCATACCTCTGACGAAAATAAAAAATTGAATGTGAACATACTCCAAGAAGCCCACAGCTCTGAATAAATATGGCGCAACTTGGGTTGTCAGTGCTGCACAAACTGACATCAACACCAGTTAGCATAGATGTCAGCTATAATATCCGCAGGTGTAAATTAAATATGTCATGCAGGAGATCTGCTCTCCCGCTGGTCCCGACTTACTAGCTGAAAAGACGCGAAAACAGCATAATGTCTCAAAAAGCTAAAATTTTTACTCAAAACGGGCATGCGCCAAAATTTTCCATTACATTACTTTACAATATCATGTATTATAAAGACATTTACTTTTGAGCTACTTTGACTAAATCGTTAGCAAATGGAAAAAAAAAAACACCATGGAAAAAAATGTAATTAAAAAACTACGGCCTCCTCCATTTCCCCTCTAGCCGTCCTTTCCATCTCCAAAATGGTGTGTTTTCTGCCAATTTAGGTAGAAAAATTTCTATTTGCTCACTATTTAGGCAAAGAAGCAGGAGGGTATATTATGCAGCTTCTCAAACTCTACCTTGAAGAGCTGTGTGGTTTGTATTTTAATAGTAACTTTTTAATCTAAATTAACTTTTTACTCTGCCTGACTTGGTATTTATTTGTTCAGAGTTTCAAGCTCACATTGACTTGGTCCTCCCCTATAGGACCTCTCTATCTGTTAAACTAAGTATCATTACTAAAACTTATCTGAATCTGATTCTTAAACATCTAGTTACTACTTCTGATCATACAGTACAGTCAGCCAAGCATACCAAGTTACCAAGTTCAATCACACAATATTAAAATGAGTAAGGAGCATGGATTCATATCAGCATTAGATACACATGGGTAGAACTTATCATTGTCAAACCTTGTTCTTAAAGCTTAAAAAAATGGTTTCAATTTATTAAAGATCATATCCGACTACTACCATAACAATTGACAGACATCAGGGGCTCCTTCCAGGAGAGTAATCACTAACTAGAGCATTGCCGACGCTCTGGCCATGGATTCCTGGGTTTTTAAACTCCTAACATCACTGTCCATATAGTGAAAGTGACATCAAGGGCTTTCCCAAGTCAGGTGTTCCCGGCCAGTGAGTGCTTGCGATGCTCTGGCCGGGGACTCCAGAGTTTAAAGCCAAATATGGATATTTAAAGCCATATATGCACAGTAAAGTGAGAGGCTTTCTCTACAAGCGTAATTCCCGGCCACAGCGCTGCCAACGCTCCGACTTGGAATTCTCACATTACAAAGCCCCTAATGTCACTGTCTATGTACAGACAGTAACATCAAGGTATCCTCCAGGAGCAGAATCCATATATGGACAGTGACGTCAGGGGCTCCCTCCAGGAGTGGAATCCCCAGCCAGTGCAATGCCAGTGTTCTGGCCTAGGATTTTGGCATCTTAAAGCTCCTAACGTCAGTGTCCATTTATGGACAGTGTTGTCAGGGGCTTCCCTAGGAGCAGAATCCCCAGTCAGAGCGTTGCTAACGTCAGGGGCTTTCCGAGCCTAGTGCTTAAAGTAACGCTGTGCCCGGGGAGTTCAGGTGATATATCCCACTCTATGCCTATACAGCCTTCCGTTGGAGGTATACGTAGAGACTTCTCTCAACGCATACCTCTGACGAAAAGAAAAAATTGAATGTGAACATACTCCAAGAAGCCCACAGCTCTGAATAAATATGGCGCAACTTGGGTTGTCAGTGCTGCACAAACTGACATCAACACCAGTTAGCATAGATGTCAGCTATAATATCCGCAGGTGTAAATTAAATATGTCATGCAGGAGATCTGCTCTCCCGCTGGTCCCGACTTACTAGCTGAAAAGACGCGAAAACAGCATAATGTCTCAAAAAGCAAAAATTTTTACTCAAAACGGGCATGCGCCAAAATTTTCCATTACATTACTTTACAATATCATGTATTATAAAGACATTTACTTTTGAGCTACTTTGACTAAATCGTTAGCAAATGGAAAAAAAAAAACACCAAGGAAAAAAATGTAATTAAAAAACTACGGCCTCCTCCATTTCCCCTCTAGCCATCCTTTCCATCTCCAAAATGGTGTGTTTTCTGCCATTTTAGGTAGAAACATTTCTATTTGCTCACCATTTAGGCAAAGTAGCAGGAGGGTATATTATGCAGCTTCTCAAACTCTACCTTGAAGAGCTGTGTGGTTTGTATTTTAATAGTAACTTTTTAATCTAAATTTACTTTTTACTCTGCCTGACTTGGTATTTATTTGTTCAGAGTTTCAAGCTCACATTGACTTGGTCCTCCCCTATAGGACCTCTCTATATGTTGAACTAAGTATCATTACTAAAACTTATCTGAATCTGATTCTTAAACATCTAGTTACTACTTATGATCATACAGTACAGTCAGCCAAGCATACCAAGTTACCAAGTTCAATCACACAATATTAAAATGAGTAAGGAGCATGGATACATATCAGCATTAGATACACATGGGTAGAACTTATCATTGTCAAACCTTGTTCTTAAAGCTTAAAAAAATGGTTTCAGTTTATTAAAGATCATATCCGACTACTACCATAACAATTGACAGACATCAGGGGCTCCTTCCAGGAGAGTAATCACTAACTAGAGCATTGCCGACGCTCTGGCCATGGATTCCTGGGTTTTTAAACTCCTAACATCACTGTCCATATAGTGAAAGTGACATCAAGGGCTTTCCCAAGTCAGGTGTTCCCGGCCAGTGAGTGCTTGCGATGCTCTGGCCGGGGACTCCAGAGTTTAAAGCCAAATATGGATATTTAAAGCCATATATGCACAGTAAAGTGAGAGGCTTTCTCTACAAGCGTAATTCCCGGCCACAGCGCTGCCAACGCTCCGACTTGGAATTCTCACATTACAAAGCCCCTAATGTCACTGTCTATGTACAGACAGTAACATCAAGGGATCCTCCAGGAGCAGAATCCATATATGGACAGTGACGTCAGGGGCTCCCTCCAGGAGTGGAATCCCCAGCCAGTGCAATGCCAGTGTTCTGGCCTAGGATTTTGGCATCTTAAAGCTCCTAACGTCAGTGTCCATTTATGGACAGTGTTGTCAGGGGCTTCCCTAGGAGCAGAATCCCCAGTCAGAGCATTGCTAACGTCAGGGGCTTTCCGAGCCTAGTGCTTAAAGTAACGCTGTGCCCGGGGAGTTCAGGTGATATATCCCACTCTATGCCTATACAGCCTTCCGTTGGAGGTATACGTAGAGACTTCTCCTAACGCATACCTCTGACGAAAAGAAAAAATTGAATGTGAACATACTCCAAGAAGCCCACAGCTCTGAATAAATATGGCGCAACTTGGGTTGTCAGTGCTGCACAAACTGACATCAACACCAGTTAGCATAGATGTCAGCTATAATATCCGCAGGTGTAAATTAAATATGTCATGCAGGAGATCTGCTCTCCCGCTGGTCCCGACTTACTAGCTGAAAAGACGCGAAAACAGCATAATGTCTCAAAAAGCTAAAATTTTTACTCAAAACGGGCATGCGCCAAAATTTCCCATTACATTACATTACAATATCATGTATTATAAAGACATTAACTTTTGAGCTACTTTGACGAAATCGTTAGCAAATGGAAAAAAAAAAATACCAAGGAAAAAAATGTAATTAAAAAACTACGGCCTCCTCCATTTCCCCTCTAGCCGTCCTTTCCATCTCCAAAATGGTGTGTTTACTGCCATTTTAGGTAGAAAAATTTATATTTGCTCACCATTTAGGCAAAGTAGCAGGAGGGTATATTATGCAGCTTCTCAAACTCTACCTTGAAGAGCTGTGTGGTTTTTATTTTAATAGTAACTTTTTAATCTAAATTTACTTTTTACTCTGCCTGACTTTGTATTTATTTGTTCAGAGTTTCAAGCTCACATTGACTTGGTCCTCCCCTATAGGACCTCTCTATCTGTTGAACTAAGTATCATTACTAAAACTTATCTGAATCTGATTCTTAAACATCTAGTTACTACTTCTGATCATACAGTACAGTCAGCCAAGCATACCAAGTTACCAAGTTCAATCACACAATATTAAAATGAGTAAGGAGCATGGATACATATCAGCATTAGATACACATGGGTAGAACTTATCATTGTCAAACCTTGTTCTTAAAGCTTAAAAAAATGGTTTCAATTTATTAAAGATCATATCCGACTACTACCATAACAATTGACAGACATCAGGGGCTCCTTCCAGGAGAGTAATCACTAACTAGAGCATTGCCGACGCTCTGGCCATGGATTCCTGGGTTTTTAAACTCCTAACATCACTGTCCATATAGTGAAAGTGACATCAAGGGCTTTCCCAAGTCAGGTGTTCCCGGCCAGTGAGTGCTTGCGATGCTCTGGCCGGGGACTCCAGAGTTTAAAGCCAAATATGGATATTTAAAGCCATATATGCACAGTAAAGTGAGAGGCTTTCTCTACAAGCGTAATTCCCGGCCACAGCGCTGCCAACGCTCCGACTTGGAATTCTCACATTACAAAGCCCCTAATGTCACTGTCTATGTACAGACAGTAACATCAAGGGATCCTCCAGGAGCAGAATCCATATATGGACAGTGACGTCAGGGGCTCCCTCCAGGAGTGGAATCCCCAGCCAGTGCAATGCCAGTGTTTTGGCCTAGGATTTTGGCATCTTAAAGCTCCTAACGTCAGTGTCCATTTATGGACAGTGTTGTCAGGGGCTTCCCTAGGAGCAGAATCCCCAGTCAGAGCATTGCTAACGTCAGGGGCTTTCCGAGCCTAGTGCTTAAAGTAACGCTGTGCCCGGGGAGTTCAGGTGATATATCCCACTCTATGCCTATACAGCCTTCCGTTGGAGGTATACGTAGAGACTTCTCTCAACGCATACCTCTGACGAAAAGAAAAAATTGAATGTGAACATACTCCAAGAAGCCCACAGCTCTGAATAAATATGGCGCAACTTGGGTTGTCAGTGCTGCACAAACTGACATCAACACCAGTTAGCATAGATGTCAGCTATAATATCCGCAGGTGTAAATTAAATATGTCATGCAGGAGATCTGCTCTCCCGCTGGTCCCGACTTACTAGCTGAAAAGACGCGAAAACAGCATAATGTCTCAAAAAGCAAAAATTTTTACTCAAAACGGGCATGCGCCAAAATTTTCCATTACATTACTTTACAATATCATGTATTATAAAGACATTTACTTTTGAGCTACTTTGACTAAATCGTTAGCAAATGGAAAAAAAAAAACACCAAGGAAAAAAATGTAATTAAAAAACTACGGCCTCCTCCATTTCCCCTCTAGCCATCCTTTCCATCTCCAAAATGGTGTGTTTTCTGCCATTTTAGGTAGAAACATTTCTATTTGCTCACCATTTAGGCAAAGTAGCAGGAGGGTATATTATGCAGCTTCTCAAACTCTACCTTGAAGAGCTGTGTGGTTTGTATTTTAATAGTAACTTTTTAATCTAAATTTACTTTTTACTCTGCCTGACTTGGTATTTATTTGTTCAGAGTTTCAAGCTCACATTGACTTGGTCCTCCCCTATAGGACCTCTCTATATGTTGAACTAAGTATCATTACTAAAACTTATCTGAATCTGATTCTTAAACATCTAGTTACTACTTATGATCATACAGTACAGTCAGCCAAGCATACCAAGTTACCAAGTTCAATCACACAATATTAAAATGAGTAAGGAGCATGGATACATATCAGCATTAGATACACATGGGTAGAACTTATCATTGTCAAACCTTGTTCTTAAAGCTTAAAAAAATGGTTTCAGTTTATTAAAGATCATATCCGACTACTACCATAACAATTGACAGACATCAGGGGCTCCTTCCAGGAGAGTAATCACTAACTAGAGCATTGCCGACGCTCTGGCCATGGATTCCTGGGTTTTTAAACTCCTAACATCACTGTCCATATAGTGAAAGTGACATCAAGGGCTTTCCCAAGTCAGGTGTTCCCGGCCAGTGAGTGCTTGCGATGCTCTGGCCGGGGACTCCAGAGTTTAAAGCCAAATATGGATATTTAAAGCCATATATGCACAGTAAAGTGAGAGGCTTTCTCTACAAGCGTAATTCCCGGCCACAGCGCTGCCAACGCTCCGACTTGGAATTCTCACATTACAAAGCCCCTAATGTCACTGTCTATGTACAGACAGTAACATCAAGGGATCCTCCAGGAGCAGAATCCATATATGGACAGTGACGTCAGGGGCTCCCTCCAGGAGTGGAATCCCCAGCCAGTGCAATGCCAGTGTTCTGGCCTAGGATTTTGGCATCTTAAAGCTCCTAACGTCAGTGTCCATTTATGGACAGTGTTGTCAGGGGCTTCCCTAGGAGCAGAATCCCCAGTCAGAGCATTGCTAACGTCAGGGGCTTTCCGAGCCTAGTGCTTAAAGTAACGCTGTGCCCGGGGAGTTCAGGTGATATATCCCACTCTATGCCTATACAGCCTTCCGTTGGAGGTATACGTAGAGACTTCTCCTAACGCATACCTCTGACGAAAAGAAAAAATTGAATGTGAACATACTCCAAGAAGCCCACAGCTCTGAATAAATATGGCGCAACTTGGGTTGTCAGTGCTGCACAAACTGACATCAACACCAGTTAGCATAGATGTCAGCTATAATATCCGCAGGTGTAAATTAAATATGTCATGCAGGAGATCTGCTCTCCCGCTGGTCCCGACTTACTAGCTGAAAAGACGCGAAAACAGCATAATGTCTCAAAAAGCTAAAATTTTTACTCAAAACGGGCATGCGCCAAAATTTCCCATTACATTACATTACAATATCATGTATTATAAAGACATTAACTTTTGAGCTACTTTGACGAAATCGTTAGCAAATGGAAAAAAAAAAATACCAAGGAAAAAAATGTAATTAAAAAACTACGGCCTCCTCCATTTCCCCTCTAGCCGTCCTTTCCATCTCCAAAATGGTGTGTTTACTGCCATTTTAGGTAGAAAAATTTATATTTGCTCACCATTTAGGCAAAGTAGCAGGAGGGTATATTATGCAGCTTCTCAAACTCTACCTTGAAGAGCTGTGTGGTTTTTATTTTAATAGTAACTTTTTAATCTAAATTTACTTTTTACTCTGCCTGACTTTGTATTTATTTGTTCAGAGTTTCAAGCTCACATTGACTTGGTCCTCCCCTATAGGACCTCTCTATCTGTTGAACTAAGTATCATTACTAAAACTTATCTGAATCTGATTCTTAAACATCTAGTTACTACTTCTGATCATACAGTACAGTCAGCCAAGCATACCAAGTTACCAAGTTCAATCACACAATATTAAAATGAGTAAGGAGCATGGATACATATCAGCATTAGATACACATGGGTAGAACTTATCATTGTCAAACCTTGTTCTTAAAGCTTAAAAAAATGGTTTCAATTTATTAAAGATCATATCCGACTACTACCATAACAATTGACAGACATCAGGGGCTCCTTCCAGGAGAGTAATCACTAACTAGAGCATTGCCGACGCTCTGGCCATGGATTCCTGGGTTTTTAAACTCCTAACATCACTGTCCATATAGTGAAAGTGACATCAAGGGCTTTCCCAAGTCAGGTGTTCCCGGCCAGTGAGTGCTTGCGATGCTCTGGCCGGGGACTCCAGAGTTTAAAGCCAAATATGGATATTTAAAGCCATATATGCACAGTAAAGTGAGAGGCTTTCTCTACAAGCGTAATTCCCGGCCACAGCGCTGCCAACGCTCCGACTTGGAATTCTCACATTACAAAGCCCCTAATGTCACTGTCTATGTACAGACAGTAACATCAAGGTATCCTCCAGGAGCAGAATCCATATATGGACAGTGACGTCAGGGGCTCCCTCCAGGAGTGGAATCCCCAGCAAGTGCAATGCCAGTGTTCTGGCCTAGGATTTTGGCATCTTAAAGCTCCTAACGTCAGTGTCCATTTATGGACAGTGTTGTCAGGGGCTTCCCTAGGAGCAGAATCCCCAGTCAGAGCGTTGCTAACGTCAGGGGCTTTCCGAGCCTAGTGCTTAAAGTAACGCTGTGCCCGGGGAGTTCAGGTGATATATCCCACTCTATGCCTATACAGCCTTCCGTTGGAGGTATACGTAGAGACTTCTCTCAACGCATACCTCTGACGAAAAGAAAAAATTTGAATGTGAACATACTCCAAGAAGCCCACAGCTCTGAATAAATATGGCGCAACTTGGGTTGTCAGTGCTGCACAAACTGACATCAACACCAGTTAGCATAGATGTCAGCTATAATATCCGCAGGTGTAAATTAAATATGTCATGCAGGAGATCTGCTCTCCCGCTGGTCCCGACTTACTAGCTGAAAAGACGCGAAAACAGCATAATGTCTCAAAAAGCAAAAATTTTTACTCAAAACGGGCATGCGCCAAAATTTTCCATTACATTACTTTACAATATCATTTATTATAAAGACATTTACTTTTGAGCTACTTTGACTAAATCGTTAGCAAATGGAAAAAAAAAAACACCAAGGAAAAAAATGTAATTAAAAAACTACGGCCTCCTCCATTTCCCCTCTAGCCATCCTTTCCATCTCCAAAATGGTGTGTTTTCTGCCATTTTAGGTAGAAACATTTCTATTTGCTCACCATTTAGGCAAAGTAGCAGGAGGGTATATTATGCAGCTTCTCAAACTCTACCTTGAAGAGCTGTGTGGTTTGTATTTTAATAGTAACTTTTTAATCTAAATTTACTTTTTACTCTGCCTGACTTGGTATTTATTTGTTCAGAGTTTCAAGCTCACATTGACTTGGTCCTCCCCTATAGGACCTCTCTATCTGTTGAACTAAGTATCATTACTAAAACTTATCTGAATCTGATTCTTAAACATCTAGTTACTACTTATGATCATACAGTACAGTCAGCCAAGCATACCAAGTTACCAAGTTCAATCACACAATATTAAAATGAGTAAGGAGCATGGATACATATCAGCATTAGATACACATGGGTAGAACTTATCATTGTCAAACCTTGTTCTTAAAGCTTAAAAAAATGGTTTCAGTTTATTAAAGATCATATCCGACTACTACCATAACAATTGACAGACATCAGGGGCTCCTTCCAGGAGAGTAATCACTAACTAGAGCATTGCCGACGCTCTGGCCATGGATTCCTGGGTTTTTAAACTCCTAACATCACTGTCCATATAGTGAAAGTGACATCAAGGGCTTTCCCAAGTCAGGTGTTCCCGGCCAGTGAGTGCTTGTGATGCTCTGGCCGGGGACTCCAGAGTTTAAAGCCAAATATGGATATTTAAAGCCATATATGCACAGTAAAGTGAGAGGCTTTCTCTACAAGCGTAATTCCCGGCCACAGCGCTGCCAACGCTCCGACTTGGAATTCTCACATTACAAAGCCCCTAATGTCACTGTCTATGTACAGACAGTAACATCAAGGGATCCTCCAGGAGCAGAATCCATATATGGACAGTGACGTCAGGGGCTCCCTTCAGGAGTGGAATCCCCAGCCAGTGCAATGCCAGTGTTCTGGCCTAGGATTTTGGCATCTTAAAGCTCCTAACGTCAGTGTCCATTTATGGACAGTGTTGTCAGGGGCTTCCCTAGGAGCAGAATCCCCAGTCAGAGCATTGCTAACGTCAGCGGCTTTCCGAGCCTAGTGCTTAAAGTAACGCTGTGCCCGGGGAGTTCAGGTGATATATCCCACTCTATGCCTATACAGCCTTCCGTTGGAGGTATACGTAGAGACTTCTCCCAACGCATACCTCTGACGAAAATAAAAAATTGAATGTGAACATACTCCAAGAAGCCCACAGCTCTGAATAAATATGGCGCAACTTGGGTTGTCAGTGCTGCACAAACTGACATCAACACCAGTTAGCATAGATGTCAGCTATAATATCCGCAGGTGTAAATTAAATATGTCATGCAGGAGATCTGCTCTCCCGCTGGTCCCGACTTACTAGCTGAAAAGACGCGAAAACAGCATAATGTCTCAAAAAGCTAAAATTTTTACTCAAAACGGGCATGCGCCAAAATTTTCCATTACATTACTTTACAATATCATGTATTATAAAGACATTTACTTTTGAGCTACTTTGACTAAATCGTTAGCAAATGGAAAAAAAAAAACACCAAGGAAAAAAATGTAATTAAAAAACTACGGCCTCCTCCATTTCCCCTCTAGCCATCCTTTCCATCTCCAAAATGGTGTGTTTTCTGCCATTTTAGGTAGAAACATTTCTATTTGCTCACCATTTAGGCAAAGTAGCAGGAGGGTATATTATGCAGCTTCTCAAACTCTACCTTGAAGAGCTGTGTGGTTTGTATTTTAATAGTAACTTTTTAATCTAAATTTACTTTTTACTCTGCCTGACTTGGTATTTATTTGTTCAGAGTTTCAAGCTCACATTGACTTGGTCCTCCCCTATAGGACCTCTCTATATGTTGAACTAAGTATCATTACTAAAACTTATCTGAATCTGATTCTTAAACATCTAGTTACTACTTATGATCATACAGTACAGTCAGCCAAGCATACCAAGTTACCAAGTTCAATCACACAATATTAAAATGAGTAAGGAGCATGGATACATATCAGCATTAGATACACATGGGTAGAACTTATCATTGTCAAACCTTGTTCTTAAAGCTTAAAAAAATGGTTTCAGTTTATTAAAGATCATATCCGACTACTACCATAACAATTGACAGACATCAGGGGCTCCTTCCAGGAGAGTAATCACTAACTAGAGCATTGCCGACGCTCTGGCCATGGATTCCTGGGTTTTTAAACTCCTAACATCACTGTCCATATAGTGAAAGTGACATCAAGGGCTTTCCCAAGTCAGGTGTTCCCGGCCAGTGAGTGCTTGCGATGCTCTGGCCGGGGACTCCAGAGTTTAAAGCCAAATATGGATATTTAAAGCCATATATGCACAGTAAAGTGAGAGGCTTTCTCTACAAGCGTAATTCCCGGCCACAGCGCTGCCAACGCTCCGACTTGGAATTCTCACATTACAAAGCCCCTAATGTCACTGTCTATGTACAGACAGTAACATCAAGGGATCCTCCAGGAGCAGAATCCATATATGGACAGTGACGTCAGGGGCTCCCTCCAGGAGTGGAATCCCCAGCCAGTGCAATGCCAGTGTTCTGGCCTAGGATTTTGGCATCTTAAAGCTCCTAACGTCAGTGTCCATTTATGGACAGTGTTGTCAGGGGCTTCCCTAGGAGCAGAATCCCCAGTCAGAGCATTGCTAACGTCAGGGGCTTTCCGAGCCTAGTGCTTAAAGTAACGCTGTGCCCGGGGAGTTCAGGTGATATATCCCACTCTATGCCTATACAGCCTTCCGTTGGAGGTATACGTAGAGACTTCTCCTAACGCATACCTCTGACGAAAAGAAAAAATTGAATGTGAACATACTCCAAGAAGCCCACAGCTCTGAATAAATATGGCGCAACTTGGGTTGTCAGTGCTGCACAAACTGACATCAACACCAGTTAGCATAGATGTCAGCTATAATATCCGCAGGTGTAAATTAAATATGTCATGCAGGAGATCTGCTCTCCCGCTGGTCCCGACTTACTAGCTGAAAAGACGCGAAAACAGCATAATGTCTCAAAAAGCTAAAATTTTTACTCAAAACGGGCATGCGCCAAAATTTCCCATTACATTACATTACAATATCATGTATTATAAAGACATTAACTTTTGAGCTACTTTGACGAAATCGTTAGCAAATGGAAAAAAAAAATACCAAGGAAAAAAATGTAATTAAAAAACTACGGCCTCCTCCATTTCCCCTCTAGCCGTCCTTTCCATCTCCAAAATGGTGTGTTTACTGCCATTTTAGGTAGAAAAATTTATATTTGCTCACCATTTAGGCAAAGTAGCAGGAGGGTATATTATGCAGCTTCTCAAACTCTACCTTGAAGAGCTGTGTGGTTTTTATTTTAATAGTAACTTTTTAATCTAAATTTACTTTTTACTCTGCCTGACTTTGTATTTATTTGTTCAGAGTTTCAAGCTCACATTGACTTGGTCCTCCCCTATAGGACCTCTCTATCTGTTGAACTAAGTATCATTACTAAAACTTATCTGAATCTGATTCTTAAACATCTAGTTACTACTTCTGATCATACAGTACAGTCAGCCAAGCATACCAAGTTACCAAGTTCAATCACACAATATTAAAATGAGTAAGGAGCATGGATACATATCAGCATTAGATACACATGGGTAGAACTTATCATTGTCAAACCTTGTTCTTAAAGCTTAAAAAAATGGTTTCAATTTATTAAAGATCATATCCGACTACTACCATAACAATTGACAGACATCAGGGGCTCCTTCCAGGAGAGTAATCACTAACTAGAGCATTGCCGACGCTCTGGCCATGGATTCCTGGGTTTTTAAACTCCTAACATCACTGTCCATATAGTGAAAGTGACATCAAGGGCTTTCCCAAGTCAGGTGTTCCCGGCCAGTGAGTGCTTGCGATGCTCTGGCCGGGGACTCCAGAGTTTAAAGCCAAATATGGATATTTAAAGCCATATATGCACAGTAAAGTGAGAGGCTTTCTCTACAAGCGTAATTCCCGGCCACAGCGCTGCCAACGCTCCGACTTGGAATTCTCACATTACAAAGCCCCTAATGTCACTGTCTATGTACAGACAGTAACATCAAGGTATCCTCCGGGAGCAGAATCCATATATGGACAGTGACGTCAGGGGCTCCCTCCAGGAGTGGAATCCCCAGCCAGTGCAATGCCAGTGTTCTGGCCTAGGATTTTGGCATCTTAAAGCTCCTAACGTCAGTGTCCATTTATGGACAGTGTTGTCAGGGGCTTCCCTAGGAGCAGAATCCCCAGTCAGAGCGTTGCTAACGTCAGGGGCTTTCCGAGCCTAGTGCTTAAAGTAACGCTGTGCCCGGGGAGTTCAGGTGATATATCCCACTCTATGCCTATACAGCCTTCCGTTGGAGGTATACGTAGAGACTTCTCTCAACGCATACCTCTGACGAAAAGAAAAAATTTGAATGTGAACATACTCCAAGAAGCCCACAGCTCTGAATAAATATGGCGCAACTTGGGTTGTCAGTGCTGCACAAACTGACATCAACACCAGTTAGCATAGATGTCAGCTATAATATCCGCAGGTGTAAATTAAATATGTCATGCAGGAGATCTGCTCTCCCGCTGGTCCCGACTTACTAGCTGAAAAGACGCGAAAACAGCATAATGTCTCAAAAAGCAAAAATTTTTACTCAAAACGGGCATGCGCCAAAATTTTCCATTACATTACTTTACAATATCATTTATTATAAAGACATTTACTTTTGAGCTACTTTGACTAAATCGTTAGCAAATGGAAAAAAAAAAACACCAAGGAAAAAAATGTAATTAAAAAACTACGGCCTCCTCCATTTCCCCTCTAGCCATCCTTTCCATCTCCAAAATGGTGTGTTTTCTGCCATTTTAGGTAGAAACATTTCTATTTGCTCACCATTTAGGCAAAGTAGCAGGAGGGTATATTATGCAGCTTCTCAAACTCTACCTTGAAGAGCTGTGTGGTTTGTATTTTAATAGTAACTTTTTAATCTAAATTTACTTTTTACTCTGCCTGACTTGGTATTTATTTGTTCAGAGTTTCAAGCTCACATTGACTTGGTCCTCCCCTATAGGACCTCTCTATCTGTTGAACTAAGTATCATTACTAAAACTTATCTGAATCTGATTCTTAAACATCTAGTTACTACTTATGATCATACAGTACAGTCAGCCAAGCATACCAAGTTACCAAGTTCAATCACACAATATTAAAATGAGTAAGGAGCATGGATACATATCAGCATTAGATACACATGGGTAGAACTTATCATTGTCAAACCTTGTTCTTAAAGCTTAAAAAAATGGTTTCAGTTTATTAAAGATCATATCCGACTACTACCATAACAATTGACAGACATCAGGGGCTCCTTCCAGGAGAGTAATCACTAACTAGAGCATTGCCGACGCTCTGGCCATGGATTCCTGGGTTTTTAAACTCCTAACATCACTGTCCATATAGTGAAAGTGACATCAAGGGCTTTCCCAAGTCAGGTGTTCCCGGCCAGTGAGTGCTTGTGATGCTCTGGCCGGGGACTCCAGAGTTTAAAGCCAAATATGGATATTTAAAGCCATATATGCACAGTAAAGTGAGAGGCTTTCTCTACAAGCGTAATTCCCGGCCACAGCGCTGCCAACGCTCCGACTTGGAATTCTCACATTACAAAGCCCCTAATGTCACTGTCTATGTACAGACAGTAACATCAAGGGATCCTCCAGGAGCAGAATCCATATATGGACAGTGACGTCAGGGGCTCCCTTCAGGAGTGGAATCCCCAGCCAGTGCAATGCCAGTGTTCTGGCCTAGGATTTTGGCATCTTAAAGCTCCTAACGTCAGTGTCCATTTATGGACAGTGTTGTCAGGGGCTTCCCTAGGAGCAGAATCCCCAGTCAGAGCATTGCTAACGTCAGGGGCTTTCCGAGCCTAGTGCTTAAAGTAACGCTGTGCCCGGGGAGTTCAGGTGATATATCCCACTCTATGCCTATACAGCCTTCCGTTGGAGGTATACGTAGAGACTTCTCCTAACGCATACCTCTGACGAAAAGAAAAAATTGAATGTGAACATACTCCAAGAAGCCCACAGCTCTGAATAAATATGGCGCAACTTGGGTTGTCAGTGCTGCACAAACTCACATCAACACCAGTTAGCATAGATGTCAGCTATAATATCCGCAGGTGTAAATTAAATATGTCATGCAGGAGATCTGCTCTCCCGCTGGTCCCGACTTACTAGCTGAAAAGACGCGAAAACAGCATAATGTCTCAAAAAGCTAAAATTTTTACTCAAAACGGGCATGCGCCAAAATTTCCCATTACATTACATTACAATATCATGTATTATAAAGACATTAACTTTTGAGCTACTTTGACTAAATCGTTAGCAAATGGAAAAAAAAAAATACCAAGGAAAAAAATGTAATTAAAAAACTACGGCCTCCTCCATTTCCCCTCTAGCCGTCCTTTCCATCTCCAAAATGGTGTGTTTACTGCCATTTTAGGTAGAAAAATTTATATTTGCTCACCATTTAGGCAAAGTAGCAGGAGGGTATATTATGCAGCTTCTCAAACTCTACCTTGAAGAGCTGTGTGGTTTTTATTTTAATAGTAACTTTTTAATCTAAATTTACTTTTTACTCTGCCTGACTTTGTATTTATTTGTTCAGAGTTTCAAGCTCACATTGACTTGGTCCTCCCCTATAGGACCTCTCTATCTGTTGAACTAAGTATCATTACTAAAACTTATCTGAATCTGATTCTTAAACATCTAGTTACTACTTCTGATCATACAGTACAGTCAGCCAAGCATACCAAGTTACCAAGTTCAATCACACAATATTAAAATGAGTAAGGAGCATGGATACATATCAGCATTAGATACACATGGGTAGAACTTATCATTGTCAAACCTTGTTCTTAAAGCTTAAAAAAATGGTTTCAATTTATTAAAGATCATATCCGACTACTACCATAACAATTGACAGACATCAGGGGCTCCTTCCAGGAGAGTAATCACTAACTAGAGCATTGCCGACGCTCTGGCCATGGATTCCTGGGTTTTTAAACTCCTAACATCACTGTCCATATAGTGAAAGTGACATCAAGGGCTTTCCCAAGTCAGGTGTTCCCGGCCAGTGAGTGCTTGCGATGCTCTGGCCGGGGACTCCAGAGTTTAAAGCCAAATATGGATATTTAAAGCCATATATGCACAGTAAAGTGAGAGGCTTTCTCTACAAGCGTAATTCCCGGCCACAGCGCTGCCAACGCTCCGACTTGGAATTCTCACATTACAAAGCCCCTAATGTCACTGTCTATGTACAGACAGTAACATCAAGGTATCCTCCAGGAGCAGAATCCATATATGGACAGTGACGTCAGGGGCTCCCTCCAGGAGTGGAATCCCCAGCCAGTGCAATGCCAATGTTCTGGCCTAGGATTTTGGCATCTTAAAGCTCCTAACGTCAGTGTCCATTTATGGACAGTGTTGTCAGGGGCTTCCCTAGGAGCAGAATCCCCAGTCAGAGCGTTGCTAACGTCAGGGGCTTTCCGAGCCTAGTGCTTAAAGTAACGCTGTGCCCGGGGAGTTCAGGTGATATATCCCACTCTATGCCTATACAGCCTTCCGTTGGAGGTATACGTAGAGACTTCTCTCAACGCATACCTCTGACGAAAAGAAAAAATTGAATGTGAACATACTCCAAGAAGCCCACAGCTCTGAATAAATATGGCGCAACTTGGGTTGTCAGTGCTGCACAAACTGACATCAACACCAGTTAGCATAGATGTCAGCTATAATATCCGCAGGTGTAAATTAAATATGTCATGCAGGAGATCTGCTCTCCCGCTGGTCCCGACTTACTAGCTGAAAAGACGCGAAAACAGCATAATGTCTCAAAAAGCAAAAATTTTTACTCAAAACGGGCATGCGCCAAAATTTTCCATTACATTACTTTACAATATCATGTATTATAAAGACATTTACTTTTGAGCTACTTTGACTAAATCGTTAGCAAATGGAAAAAAAAAAACACCAAGGAAAAAAATGTAATTAAAAAACTACGGCCTCCTCCATTTCCCCTCTAGCCATCCTTTCCATCTCCAAAATGGTGTGTTTTCTGCCATTTTAGGTAGAAACATTTCTATTTGCTCACCATTTAGGCAAAGTAGCAGGAGGGTATATTATGCAGCTTCTCAAACTCTACCTTGAAGAGCTGTGTGGTTTGTATTTTAATAGTAACTTTTTAATCAAAATTTACTTTTTACTCTGCCTGACTTGGTATTTATTTGTTCAGAGTTTCAAGCTCACATTGACTTGGTCCTCCCCTATAGGACCTCTCTATCTGTTGAACTAAGTATCATTACTAAAACTTATCTGAATCTGATTCTTAAACATCTAGTTACTACTTATGATCATACAGTACAGTCAGCCAAGCATACCAAGTTACCAAGTTCAATCACACAATATTAAAATGAGTAAGGAGCATGGATACATATCAGTATTAGATACACATGGGTAGAACTTATCATTGTCAAACCTTGTTCTTAAAGCTTAAAAAAATGGTTTCAATTTATTAAAGATCATATCCGACTACTACCATAACAATTGACAGACATCAGGGGCTCCTTCCAGGAGAGTAATCACTAACTAGAGCATTGCCGACGCTCTGGCCATGGATTCCTGGGTTTTTAAACTCCTAACATCTAGTGAAAGTGACATCAAGGGCTTTCCCAAGTCAGGTGTTCCCGGCCAGTGAGTGCTTGCGATGCTCTGGCCGGGGACTCCAGAGTTTAAAGCCAAATATGGATATTTAAAGCCATATATGCACAGTAAAGTGAGAGGCTTTCTCTACAAGCGTAATTCCCGGCCACAGTGCTGCCAACGCTCCAACTTGGAATTCTCACATTACAAAGCCCCTAATGTCACTGTCTATGTACAGACAGTAACATCAAGGGATCCTCCAGGAGCAGAATCCATATATGGACAGTGACGTCAGGGGCTCCCTCCAGGAGTGGAATCCCCAGCCAGTGCAATGCCAGTGTTCTGGCCTAGGATTTTGGCATCTTAAAGCTCCTAACGTCAGTGTCCATTTATGGACAGTGTTGTCAGGGGCTTCCCTAGGAGCAGAATCCCCAGTCAGAGCATTGCTAACGTCAGGGGCTTTCCGAGCCTAGTGCTTAAAGTAACGCTGTGCCCGGGGAGTTCAGGTGATATATCCCACTCTATGCCTATACAGCCTTCCGTTGGAGGTATACGTAGAGACTTCTCCTAACGCATACCTCTGACGAAAAGAAAAAATTGAATGTGAACATACTCCAAGAAGCCCACAGCTCTGAATAAATATGGCGCAACTTGGGTTGTCAGTGCTGCACAAACTCACATCAACACCAGTTAGCATAGATGTCAGCTATAATATCCGCAGGTGTAAATTAAATATGTCATGCAGGAGATCTGCTCTCCCGCTGGTCCCGACTTACTAGCTGAAAAGACGCGAAAACAGCATAATGTCTCAAAAAGCAAAAATTTTTACTCAAAACGGGCATGCGCCAAAATTTTCCATTACATTACTTTACAATATCATGTATTATAAAGACATTTACTTTTGAGCTACTTTGACTAAATCGTTAGCAAATGGAAAAAAAAAAACACCAAGGAAAAAAATGTAATTAAAAAACTACGGCCTCCTCCATTTCCCCTCTAGCCATCCTTTCCATCTCCAAAATGGTGTGTTTTCTGCCATTTTAGGTAGAAACATTTCTATTTGCTCACCATTTAGGCAAAGTAGCAGGAGGGTATATTATGCAGCTTCTCAAACTCTACCTTGAAGAGCTGTGTGGTTTGTATTTTAATAGTAACTTTTTAATCTAAATTTACTTTTTACTCTGCCTGACTTGGTATTTATTTGTTCAGAGTTTCAAGCTCACATTGACTTGGTCCTCCCCTATAGGACCTCTCTATCTGTTGAACTAAGTATCATTACTAAAACTTATCTGAATCTGATTCTTAAACATCTAGTTACTACTTATGATCATACAGTACAGTCAGCCAAGCATACCAAGTTACCAAGTTCAATCACACAATATTAAAATGAGTAAGGAGCATGGATACATATCAGTATTAGATACACATGGGTAGAACTTATCATTGTCAAACCTTGTTCTTAAAGCTTAAAAAAATGGTTTCAATTTATTAAAGATCATATCCGACTACTACCATAACAATTGACAGACATCAGGGGCTCCTTCCAGGAGAGTAATCACTAACTAGAGCATTGCCGACGCTCTGGCCATGGATTCCTGGGTTTTTAAACTCCTAACATCTAGTGAAAGTGACATCAAGGGCTTTCCCAAGTCAGGTGTTCCCGGCCAGTGAGTGCTTGCGATGCTCTGGCCGGGGACTCCAGAGTTTAAAGCCAAATATGGATATTTAAAGCCATATATGCACAGTAAAGTGAGAGGCTTTCTCTACAAGCGTAATTCCCGGCCACAGCGCTGCCAACGCTCCAACTTGGAATTCTCACATTACAAAGCCCCTAATGTCACTGTCTATGTACAGACAGTAACATCAAGGGATCCTCCAGGAGCAGAATCCATATATGGACAGTGACGTCAGGGGCTCCCTCCAGGAGTGGAATCCCCAGCCAGTGCAATGCCAGTGTTCTGGCCTAGGATTTTGGCATCTTAAAGCTCCTAACGTCAGTGTCCATTTATGGACAGTGTTGTCAGGGGCTTCCCTAGGAGCAGAATCCCCAGTCAGAGCATTGCTAACGTCAGGGGCTTTCCGAGCCTAGTGCTTAAAGTAACGCTGTGCCCGGGGAGTTCAGGTGATATATCCCACTCTATGCCTATACAGCCTTCCGTTGGAGGTATACGTAGAGACTTCTCCTAACGCATACCTCTGACGAAAAGAAAAAATTGAATGTGAACATACTCCAAGAAGCCCACAGCTCTGAATAAATATGGCGCAACTTGGGTTGTCAGTGCTGCACAAACTCACATCAACACCAGTTAGCATAGATGTCAGCTATAATATCCGCAGGTGTAAATTAAATATGTCATGCAGGAGATCTGCTCTCCCGCTGGTCCCGACTTACTAGCTGAAAAGACGCGAAAACAGCATAATGTCTCAAAGAGCAAAAATTTTTACTCAAAACGGGCATGCGCCAAAATTTTCCATTACATTACTTTACAATATCATGTATTATAAAGACATTTACTTTTGAGCTACTTTGACTAAATCGTTAGCAAATGGAAAAAAAAAAACACCAAGGAAAAAAATGTAATTAAAAAACTACGGCCTCCTCCATTTCCCCTCTAGCCATCCTTTCCATCTCCAAAATGGTGTGTTTTCTGCCATTTTAGGTAGAAACATTTCTATTTGCTCACCATTTAGGCAAAGTAGCAGGAGGGTATATTATGCAGCTTCTCAAACTCTACCTTGAAGAGCTGTGTGGTTTGTATTTTAATAGTAACTTTTTAATCTAAATTTACTTTTTACTCTGCCTGACTTGGTATTTATTTGTTCAGAGTTTCAAGCTCACATTGACTTGGTCCTCCCCTATAGGACCTCTCTATCTGTTGAACTAAGTATCATTACTAAAACTTATCTGAATCTGATTCTTAAACATCTAGTTACTACTTATGATCATACAGTACAGTCAGCCAAGCATACCAAGTTACCAAGTTCAATCACACAATATTAAAATGAGTAAGGAGCATGGATACATATCAGTATTAGATACACATGGGTAGAACTTATCATTGTCAAACCTTGTTCTTAAAGCTTAAAAAAATGGTTTCAATTTATTAAAGATCATATCCGACTACTACCATAACAATTGACAGACATCAGGGGCTCCTTCCAGGAGAGTAATCACTAACTAGAGCATTGCCGACGCTCTGGCCATGGATTCCTGGGTTTTTAAACTCCTAACATCTAGTGAAAGTGACATCAAGGGCTTTCCCAAGTCAGGTGTTCCCGGCCAGTGAGTGCTTGCGATGCTCTGGCCGGGGACTCCAGAGTTTAAAGCCAAATATGGATATTTAAAGCCATATATGCACAGTAAAGTGAGAGGCTTTCTCTACAAGCGTAATTCCCGGCCACAGCGCTGCCAACGCTCCGACTTGGAATTCTCACATTACAAAGCCCCTAATGTCACTGTCTATGTACAGACAGTAACATCAAGGGATCCTCCAGGAGCAGAATCCATATATGGACAGTGACGTCAGGGGCTCCCTCCAGGAGTGGAATCCCCAGCCAGTGCAATGCCAGTGTTCTGGCCTAGGATTTTGGCATCTTAAAGCTCCTAACATCAGTGTCCATTTATGGACAGTGTTGTCAGGGGCTTCCCTAGGAGCAGAATCCCCAGTCAGAGCATTGCTAACGTCAGGGGCTTTCCGAGCCTAGTGCTTAAAGTAACGCTGTGCCCGGGGAGTTCAGGTGATATATCCCACTCTATGCCTATACAGCCTTCCGTTGGAGGTATACGTAGAGACTTCTCCTAACGCATACCTCTGACGAAAAGAAAAAATTGAATGTGAACATACTCCAAGAAGCCCACAGCTCTGAATAAATATGGCGCAACTTGGGTTGTCAGTGCTGCACAAACTCACATCAACACCAGTTAGCATAGATGTCAGCTATAATATCCGCAGGTGTAAATTAAATATGTCATGCAGGAGATCTGCTCTCCCGCTGGTCCCGACTTACTAGCTGAAAAGACGCGAAAACAGCATAATGTCTCAAAAAGCTAAAATTTTTACTCAAAACGGGCATGCGCCAAAATTTCCCATTACATTACATTACAATATCATGTATTATAAAGACATTAACTTTTGAGCTACTTTGACGAAATCGTTAGCAAATGGAAAAAAAAAAATACCAAGGAAAAAAATGTAATTAAAAAACTACGGCCTCCTCCATTTCCCCTCTAGCCGTCCTTTCCATCTCCAAAATGGTGTGTTTACTGCCATTTTAGGTAGAAAAATTTATATTTGCTCACCATTTAGGCAAAGTAGCAGGAGGGTATATTATGCAGCTTCTCAAACTCTACCTTGAAGAGCTGTGTGGTTTTTATTTTAATAGTAACTTTTTAATCTAAATTTACTTTTTACTCTGCCTGACTTTGTATTTATTTGTTCAGAGTTTCAAGCTCACATTGACTTGGTCCTCCCCTATAGGACCTCTCTATCTGTTGAACTAAGTATCATTACTAAAACTTATCTGAATCTGATTCTTAAACATCTAGTTACTACTTCTGATCATACAGTACAGTCAGCCAAGCATACCAAGTTATCAAGTTCAATCACACAATATTAAAATGAGTAAGGAGCATGGATACATATCAGCATTAGATACACATGGGTAGAACTTATCATTGTCAAACCTTGTTCTTAAAGCTTAAAAAAATGGTTTCAATTTATTAAAGATCATATCCGACTACTACCATAACAATTGACAGACATCAGGGGCTCCTTCCAGGAGAGTAATCACTAACTAGAGCATTGCCGACGCTCTGGCCATGGATTCCTGGGTTTTTAAACTCCTAACATCACTGTCCATATAGTGAAAGTGACATCAAGGGCTTTCCCAAGTCAGGTGTTCCCGGCCAGTGAGTGCTTGCGATGCTCTGGCCGGGGACTCCAGAGTTTAAAGCCAAATATGGATATTTAAAGCCATATATGCACAGTAAAGTGAGAGGCTTTCTCTACAAGCGTAATTCCCGGCCACAGCGCTGCCAACGCTCCGACTTGGAATTCTCACATTACAAAGCCCCTAATGTCACTGTCTATGTACAGACAGTAACATCAAGGGATCCTCCAGGAGCAGAATCCATATATGGACAGTGACGTCAGGGGCTCCCTTCAGGAGTGGAATCCCCAGCCAGTGCAATGCCAGTGTTCTGGCCTAGGATTTTGGCATCTTAAAGCTCCTAACGTCAGTGTCCATTTATGGACAGTGTTGTCAGGGGCTTCCCTAGGAGCAGAATCCCCAGTCAGAGCATTGCTAACGTCAGCGGCTTTCCGAGCCTAGTGCTTAAAGTAACGCTGTGCCCGGGGAGTTCAGGTGATATATCCCACTCTATGCCTATACAGCCTTCCGTTGGAGGTATACGTAGAGACTTCTCCCAACGCATACCTCTGACGAAAATAAAAAATTGAATGTGAACATACTCCAAGAAGCCCACAGCTCTGAATAAATATGGCGCAACTTGGGTTGTCAGTGCTGCACAAACTGACATCAACACCAGTTAGCATAGATGTCAGCTATAATATCCGCAGGTGTAAATTAAATATGTCATGCAGGAGATCTGCTCTCCCGCTGGTCCCGACTTACTAGCTGAAAAGACGCGAAAACAGCATAATGTCTCAAAAAGCTAAAATTTTTACTCAAAACGGGCATGCGCCAAAATTTTCCATTACATTACTTTACAATATCATGTATTATAAAGACATTTACTTTTGAGCTACTTTGACTAAATCGTTAGCAAATGGAAAAAAAAAAACACCATGGAAAAAAATGTAATTAAAAAACTACGGCCTCCTCCATTTCCCCTCTAGCCGTCCTTTCCATCTCCAAAATGGTGTGTTTTCTGCCATTTTAGGTAGAAAAATTTCTATTTGCTCACTATTTAGGCAAAGTAGCAGGAGGGTATATTATGCAGCTTCTCAAACTCTACCTTGAAGAGCTGTGTGGTTTGTATTTTAATAGTAACTTTTTAATCTAAATTTACTTTTTACTCTGCCTGACTTGGTATTTATTTGTTCAGAGTTTCAAGCTCACATTGACTTGGTCCTCCCCTATAGGACCTCTCTATCTGTTGAACTAAGTATCATTACTAAAACTTATCTGAATCTGATTCTTAAACATCTAGTTACTACTTATGATCATACAGTACAGTCAGCCAAGCATACCAAGTTACCAAGTTCAATCACACAATATTAAAATGAGTAAGGAGCATGGATACATATCAGTATTAGATACACATGGGTAGAACTTATCATTGTCAAACCTTGTTCTTAAAGCTTAAAAAAATGGTTTCAATTTATTAAAGATCATATCCGACTACTACCATAACAATTGACAGACATCAGGGGCTCCTTCCAGGAGAGTAATCACTAACTAGAGCATTGCCGACGCTCTGGCCATGGATTCCTGGGTTTTTAAACTCCTAACATCACTGTCCATATAGTGAAAGTGACATCAAGGGCTTTCCCAAGTCAGGTGTTCCCGGCCAGTGAGTGCTTGTGATGCTCTGGCCGGGGACTCCAGAGTTTAAAGCCAAATATGGATATTTAAAGCCATATATGCACAGTAAAGTGAGAGGCTTTCTCTACAAGCGTAATTCCCGGCCACAGCGCTGCCAACGCTCCGACTTGGAATTCTCACATTACAAAGCCCCTAATGTCACTGTCTATGTACAGACAGTAACATCAAGGGATCCTCCAGGAGCAGAATCCATATATGGACAGTGACGTCAGGGGCTCCCTTCAGGAGTGGAATCCCCAGCCAGTGCAATGCCAGTGTTCTGGCCTAGGATTTTGGCATCTTAAAGCTCCTAACGTCAGTGTCCATTTATGGACAGTGTTGTCAGGGGCTTCCCTAGGAGCAGAATCCCCAGTCAGAGCATTGCTAACGTCAGCGGCTTTCCGAGCCTAGTGCTTAAAGTAACGCTGTGCCCGGGGAGTTCAGGTGATATATCCCACTCTATGCCTATACAGCCTTCCGTTGGAGGTATACGTAGAGACTTCTCCCAACGCATACCTCTGACGAAAATAAAAAATTGAATGTGAACATACTCCAAGAAGCCCACAGCTCTGAATAAATATGGCGCAACTTGGGTTGTCAGTGCTGCACAAACTCACATCAACACCAGTTAGCATAGATGTCAGCTATAATATCCGCAGGTGTAAATTAAATATGTCATGCAGGAGATCTGCTCTCCCGCTGGTCCCGACTTACTAGCTGAAAAGACGCGAAAACAGCATAATGTCTCAAAAAGCTAAAATTTTTACTCAAAACGGGCATGCGCCAAAATTTTCCATTACATTACTTTACAATATCATGTATTATAAAGACATTTACTTTTGAGCTACTTTGACTAAATCGTTAGCAAATGGAAAAAAAAAAACACCAAGGAAAAAAATGTAATTAAAAAACTACGGCCTCCTCCATTTCCCCTCTAGCCATCCTTTCCATCTCCAAAATGGTGTGTTTTCTGCCATTTTAGGTAGAAACATTTCTATTTGCTCACCATTTAGGCAAAGTAGCAGGAGGGTACATTATGCAGCTTCTCAAACTCTACCTTGAAGAGCTGTGTGGTTTGTATTTTAATAGTAACTTTTTAATCTAAATTTACTTTTTACTCTGCCTGACTTGGTATTTATTTGTTCAGAGTTTCAAGCTCACATTGACTTGGTCCTCCCCTATAGGACCTCTCTATCTGTTGAACTAAGTATCATTACTAAAACTTATCTGAATCTGATTCTTAAACATCTAGTTACTACTTATGATCATACAGTACAGTCAGCCAAGCATACCAAGTTACCAAGTTCAATCACACAATATTAAAATGAGTAAGGAGCATGGATACATATCAGCATTAGATACACATGGGTAGAACTTATCATTGTCAAACCTTGTTCTTAAAGCTTAAAAAAATGGTTTCAATTTATTAAAGATCATATCCGACTACTACCATAACAATTGACAGACATCAGGGGCTCCTTCCAGGAGAGTAATCACTAACTAGAGCATTGCCGACGCTCTGGCCATGGATTCCTGGGTTTTTAAACTCCTAACATCTAGTGAAAGTGACATCAAGGGCTTTCCCAAGTCAGGTGTTCCCGGCCAGTGAGTGCTTGCAATGCTCTGGCCGGGGACTCCAGAGTTTAAAGCCAAATATGGATATTTAAAGCCATATATGCACAGTAAAGTGAGAGGCTTTCTCTACAAGCGTAATTCCCGGCCACAGCGCTGCCAACGCTCCAACTTGGAATTCTCACATTACAAAGCCCCTAATGTCACTGTCTATGTACAGACAGTAACATCAAGGGATCCTCCAGGAGCAGAATCCATATATGGACAGTGACGTCAGGGGCTCCCTCCAGGAGTGGAATCCTCAGCCAGTGCAATGCCAGTGTTCTGGCCTAGGATTTTGGCATCTTAAAGCTCCTAACGTCAGTGTCCATTTATGGACAGTGTTGTCAGGGGCTTCCCTAGGAGCAGAATCCCCAGTCAGAGCATTGCTAACGTCAGGGGCTTTCCGAGCCTAGTGCTTAAAGTAACGCTGTGCCCGGGGAGTTCAGGTGATATATCCCACTCTATGCCTATACAGCCTTCCGTTGGAGGTATACGTAGAGACTTCTCCTAACGCATACCTCTGACGAAAAGAAAAAATTGAATGTGAACATACTCCAAGAAGCCCACAGCTCTGAATAAATATGGCGCAACTTGGGTTGTCAGTGCTGCACAAACTCACATCAACACCAGTTAGCATAGATGTCAGCTATAATATCCGCAGGTGTAAATTAAATATGTCATGCAGGAGATCTGCTCTCCCGCTGGTCCCGACTTACTAGCTGAAAAGACGCGAAAACAGCATAATGTCTCAAAAAGCTAAAATTTTTACTCAAAACGGGCATGCGCCAAAATTTCCCATTACATTACATTACAATATCATGTATTATAAAGACATTAACTTTTGAGCTACTTTGACTAAATCGTTAGCAAATGGAAAAAAAAAAATACCAAGGAAAAAAATGTAATTAAAAAACTACGGCCTCCTCCATTTCCCCTCTAGCCGTCCTTTCCATCTCCAAAATGGTGTGTTTACTGCCATTTTAGGTAGAAAAATTTATATTTGCTCACCATTTAGGCAAAGTAGCAGGAGGGTATATTATGCAGCTTCTCAAACTCTACCTTGAAGAGCTGTGTGGTTTTTATTTTAATAGTAACTTTTTAATCTAAATTTACTTTTTACTCTGCCTGACTTTGTATTTATTTGTTCAGAGTTTCAAGCTCACATTGACTTGGTCCTCCCCTATAGGACCTCTCTATCTGTTGAACTAAGTATCATTACTAAAACTTATCTGAATCTGATTCTTAAACATCTAGTTACTACTTCTGATCATACAGTACAGTCAGCCAAGCATACCAAGTTACCAAGTTCAATCACACAATATTAAAATGAGTAAGGAGCATGGATACATATCAGCATTAGATACACATGGGTAGAACTTATCATTGTCAAACCTTGTTCTTAAAGCTTAAAAAAATGGTTTCAATTTATTAAAGATCATATCCGACTACTACCATAACAATTGACAGACATCAGGGGCTCCTTCCAGGAGAGTAATCACTAACTAGAGCATTGCCGACGCTCTGGCCATGGATTCCTGGGTTTTTAAACTCCTAACATCACTGTCCATATAGTGAAAGTGACATCAAGGGCTTTCCCAAGTCAGGTGTTCCCGGCCAGTGAGTGCTTGCGATGCTCTGGCCGGGGACTCCAGAGTTTAAAGCCAAATATGGATATTTAAAGCCATATATGCACAGTAAAGTGAGAGGCTTTCTCTACAAGCGTAATTCCCGGCCACAGCGCTGCCAACGCTCCGACTTGGAATTCTCACATTACAAAGCCCCTAATGTCACTGTCTATGTACAGACAGTAACATCAAGGTATCCTCCAGGAGCAGAATCCATATATGGACAGTGACGTCAGGGGCTCCCTCCAGGAGTGGAATCCCCAGCCAGTGCAATGCCAGTGTTCTGGCCTAGGATTTTGGCATCTTAAAGCTCCTAACGTCAGTGTCCATTTATGGACAGTGTTGTCAGGGGCTTCCCTAGGAGCAGAATCCCCAGTCAGAGCGTTGCTAACGTCAGGGGCTTTCCGAGCCTAGTGCTTAAAGTAACGCTGTGCCCGGGGAGTTCAGGTGATATATCCCACTCTATGCCTATACAGCCTTCCGTTGGAGGTATACGTAGAGACTTCTCTCAACGCATACCTCTGACGAAAAGAAAAAATTGAATGTGAACATACTCCAAGAAGCCCACAGCTCTGAATAAATATGGCGCAACTTGGGTTGTCAGTGCTGCACAAACTGACATCAACACCAGTTAGCATAGATGTCAGCTATAATATCCGCAGGTGTAAATTAAATATGTCATGCAGGAGATCTGCTCTCCCGCTGGTCCCGACTTACTAGCTGAAAAGACGCGAAAACAGCATAATGTCTCAAAAAGCTACAATTTTTACTCAAAACGGGCATGCGCCAAAATTTCCCATTACATTACATTACAATATCATGTATTATAAAGACATTAACTTTTGAGCTACTTTGACTAAATCGTTAGCAAATGGAAAAAAAAAAATACCAAGGAAAAAAATGTAATTAAAAAACTACGGCCTCCTCCATTTCCCCTCTAGCCGTCCTTTCCATCTCCAAAATGGTGTGTTTACTGCCATTTTAGGTAGAAAAATTTATATTTGCTCACCATTTAGGCAAAGTAGCAGGAGGGTATATTATGCAGCTTCTCAAACTCTACCTTGAAGAGCTGTGTGGTTTTTATTTTAATAGTAACTTTTTAATCTAAATGTACTTTTTACTCTGCCTGACTTTGTATTTATTTGTTCAGAGTTTCAAGCTCACATTGACTTGGTCCTCCCCTATAGGACCTCTCTATCTGTTAAACTAAGTATCATTACTAAAACTTATCTGAATCTGATTCTTAAACATCTAGTTACTACTTCTGATCATACAGTACAGTCAGCCAAGCATACCAAGTTACCAAGTTCAATCACACAATATTAAAATGAGTAAGGAGCATGGATACATATCAGCATTAGATACACATGGGTAGAACTTATCATTGTCAAACCTTGTTCTTAAAGCTTAAAAAAATGGTTTCAATTTATTAAAGATCATATCCGACTACTACCATAACAATTGACAGACATCAGGGGCTCCTTCCAGGAGAGTAATCACTAACTAGAGCATTGCCGACGCTCTGGCCATGGATTCCTGGGTTTTTAAACTCCTAACATCACTGTCCATATAGTGAAAGTGACATCAAGGGCTTTCCCAAGTCAGGTGTTCCCGGCCAGTGAGTGCTTGCGATGCTCTGGCCGGGGACTCCAGAGTTTAAAGCCAAATATGGATATTTAAAGCCATATATGCACAGTAAAGTGAGAGGCTTTCTCTACAAGCGTAATTCCCGGCCACAGCGCTGCCAACGCTCCGACTTGGAATTCTCACATTACAAAGCCCCTAATGTCACTGTCTATGTACAGACAGTAACATCAAGGTATCCTCCAGGAGCAGAATCCATATATGGACAGTGACGTCAGGGGCTCCCTCCAGGAGTGGAATCCCCAGCCAGTGCAATGCCAGTGTTCTGGCCTAGGATTTTGGCATCTTAAAGCTCCTAACGTCAGTGTCCATTTATGGACAGTGTTGTCAGGGGCTTCCCTAGGAGCAGAATCCCCAGTCAGAGCGTTGCTAACGTCAGGGGCTTTCCGAGCCTAGTGCTTAAAGTAACGCTGTGCCCGGGGAGTTCAGGTGATATATCCCACTCTATGCCTATACAGCCTTCCGTTGGAGGTATACGTAGAGACTTCTCTCAACGCATACCTCTGACGAAAAGAAAAAATTGAATGTGAACATACTCCAAGAAGCCCACAGCTCTGAATAAATATGGCGCAACTTGGGTTGTCAGTGCTGCACAAACTGACATCAACACCAGTTAGCATAGATGTCAGCTATAATATCCGCAGGTGTAAATTAAATATGTCATGCAGGAGATCTGCTCTCCCGCTGGTCCCGACTTACTAGCTGAAAAGACGCGAAAACAGCATAATGTCTCAAAAAGCAAAAATTTTTACTCAAAACGGGCATGCGCCAAAATATTCCATTACATTACTTTACAATATCATGTATTATAAAGACATATACTTTTGAGCTACTTTGACTAAATCGTTAGCAAATGGAAAAAAAAAAACACCAAGGAAAAAAATTTAATTAAAAAACTACGGCCTCCTCCATTTCCCCTCTAGCCGTCCTTTCCATCTCCAAAATGGTGTGTTTTCTGCCATTTTAGGTAGAAACATTTCTATTTGCTCACCATTTAGGCAAAGTAGCAGGAGGGTATATTATGCAGCTTCTCAAACTCTACCTTGAAGAGCTGTGTGGTTTGTATTTTAATAGTAACTTTTTAATCTAAATTTACTTTTTACTCTGCCTGACTTGGTATTTATTTGTTCAGAGTTTCAAGCTCACATTGACTTGGTCCTCCCCTATAGGACCTCTCTATCTGTTGAACTAAGTATCATTACTAAAACTTATCTGAATCTGATTCTTAAACATCTAGTTACTACTTATGATCATACAGTACAGTCAGCCAAGCATACCAAGTTACCAAGTTCAATCACACAATATTAAAATGAGTAAGGAGCATGGATACATATCAGCATTAGATACACATGGGTAGAACTTATCATTGTCAAACCTTGTTCTTAAAGCTTAAAAAAATGGTTTCAATTTATTAAAGATCATATCCGACTACTACCATAACAATTGACAGACATCAGGGGCTCCTTCCAGGAGAGTAATCACTAACTAGAGCATTGCCGACGCTCTGGCCATGGATTCCTGGGTTTTTAAACTCCTAACATCACTGTCCATATAGTGAAAGTGACATCAAGGGCTTTCCCAAGTCAGGTGTTCCCGGCCAGTGAGTGCTTGCGATGCTCTGGCCGGGGACTCCAGAGTTTAAAGCCAAATATGGATATTTAAAGCCATATATGCACAGTAAAGTGAGAGGCTTTCTCTACAAGCGTAATTCCCGGCCACAGCGCTGCCAACGCTCCGACTTGGAATTCTCACATTACAAAGCCCCTAATGTCACTGTCTATGTACAGACAGTAACATCAAGGGATCCTCCAGGAGCAGAATCCATATATGGACAGTGACGTCAGGGGCTCCCTCCAGGAGTGGAATCCCCAGCCAGTGCAATGCCAGTGTTCTGGCCTAGGATTTTGGCATCTTAAAGCTCCTAACGTCAGTGTCCATTTATGGACAGTGTTGTCAGGGGCTTCCCTAGGAGCAGAATCCCCAGTCAGAGCGTTGCTAACGTCAGGGGCTTTCCGAGCCTAGTGCTTAAAGTAACGCTGTGCCCGGAGAGTTCAGGTGATATATCCCACTCTATGCCTATACAGCCTTCCGTTGGAGGTATACGTAGAGACTTCTCCCAACGCATACTCTGACGAAAAGAAAAAATTGAATGTGAACATACTCCAAGAAGCCCACAGCTCTGAATAAATATGGCGCAACTTGGGTTGTCAGTGCTGCACAAACTGACATCTACACCAGTTAGCATAGATGTCAGCTATAATATCCGCAGGTGTAAATTAAATATGTCATGCAGGAGATCTGCTCTCCCGCTGGTCCCGACTTACTAGCTGAAAAGACACGAAAACAGCATAATGTCTCAGAAAGCTAAACTTTTTACTCAAAACGGGCATGCGCCAAAATTTCCCATTACATTACTTTACAATATCATGTATTATAAAGACATTTTCTTTTGAGCTACTTTGACTAAATCGTTAGCAAATGGAAAAAAAAAAACACCAAGGAAAAAAATGTAATTAAAAAAATACGGCCTCCTCCATTTCCCCTCTAGCCGTCCTTTCCATCTCCAAAATGGTGTGTTTTCTGCCATTTTAGGTAGAAAAATTTCTATTTGCTCACCATTTAGGCAAAGTAGCAGGAGGGTATATTATGCAGCTTCTCAAACTCTACCTTGAAGAGCTGTGTGGTTTGTATTTTAATAGTAACTTTTTAATCTAAATTTACTTTTTACTCTGCCTGACTTGGTATTTATTTGTTCAGAGTTTCAAGCTCACATTGACTTGGTCCTCCCCTATAGGACCTCTCTATCTGTTGAACTAAGTATCATTACTAAAACTTATCTGAATCTGATTCTTAAACATCTAGTTACTACTTCTGAACATACAGTACAGTCAGCCAAGCATACCAAGTTACCAAGTTCAATCACACAATATTAAAATGAGTAAGGAGCATGGATACATATCAGCATTAGATACACATGGGTAGAACTTATCATTGTCAAACCTTGTTCTTAAAGCTTAAAAAAATGGTTTAAATTTATTAAAGATCATATCCGACTACTACCATAACAATTGACAGACATCAGGGGCTCCTTCCAGGAGAGTAATCACTAACCAGAGCATTGCCGACGCTCTGGCCATGGATTCCTGGGTTTTTAAACTCCTAACATCACTGTCCATATAGTGAAAGTGACATCAAGGGCTTTCCCAAGTCAGGAGTTCCCGGCCAGTGAGTGCTTGCAATGCTCTGGCCGGGGACTCCAGAGTTTAAAGCCAAATATGGATATTTAAAGCCATATATGCACAGTAATGTGAGAGGTTTTCTCTACAAGTGTAATTCCCGGCCACAGCGCTGCCAACGCTCTGACTTGGAATTCTCACATTACAAAGCCCCTAATGTCACTGTCTATGTACAGACAGTAACATCAAGGGATCCTCCAGGAGCAGAATCCATATATGGACAGTGACGTCAGGGGCTCCCTCCAGGAGTGGAATCCCCAGCCAGTGCAATGCCAGTGTTCTGGCCTAGGATTTTGGCATCTTAAAGCTCCTAACGTCAGTGTCCATTTATGGACAGTGTTGTCAGGGGCTTCCCTAGGAGCAGAATCCCCAGTCAGAGCGTTGCTAACGTCAGGGGCTTTCCGAGCCTAGTGCTTAAAGTAACGCTGTGCCCGGGGAGTTCAGGTGATATATCCCACTCTATGCCTATACAGCCTTCCGTTGGAGGTATACGTAGAGACTTCTCCCAACGCATACCTCTGACGAAAAGAAAAAATTGAATGTGAACATACTCCAAGAAGCCCACAGCTCTGAATAAATATGGCGCAACTTGGGTTGTCAGTGCTGCACAAACTGACATCTACACCAGTTAGCATAGATGTCAGCTATAATATCCGCAGGTGTAAATTAAATATGTCATGCAGGAGATCTGCTCTCCCGCTGGTCCCGACTTACTAGCTGAAAAGACGCGAAAACAGCATAATGTCTCAAAAAGCTACAATTTTTACTCAAAACGGGCATGCGCCAAAATTTCCCATTACATTACTTTACAATATCATGTATTATAAAGACATTTACTTTTGAGCTACTTTGACTAAATCGTTAGCAAATGGAAAAAAAAAACACCAAGGAAAAATATGTAATTAAAAAACTACGGCCTCCTCCATTTCCCCTCTAGCCGTCCTTTCCATCTCCAAAATGGTGTGTTTTCTGCCATTTTAGGTAGAAAAATTTCTATTTGCTCACCATTTAGGCAAAGTAGCAGGAGGGTATATTATGCAGCTTCTCAGACTCTACCTTGAAGAGCTGTGTGGTTTGTATTTTAATAGTAACTTTTTAATCTAAATGTACTTTTTACTCTGCCTGACTTGGTATTTATTTGTTCAGAGTTTCAAGCTCACATTGACTTGGTCCTCCCCTATAGGACCTCTCTATCTGTTGAACTAAGTATCATTACTAAAACTTATCTGAATCTGATTCTTAAACATCTAGTTACTACTTCTGAACATACAGTACAGTCAGCCAAGCATACCAAGTTACCAAGTTCAATCACACAATATTAAAATGAGTAAGGAGCATGGATACATATCAGCATTAGATACACGTGGGTAGAACTTATCATTGTCAAACCTTGTTCTTAAAGCTTAAAAAAATGGTTTAAATTTATTAAAGATCATATCCGACTACTACCATAACAATTGACAGACATCAGGGGCTCCTTCCAGGAGAGTAATCACTAACCAGAGCATTGCTGACGCTCTGGCCATGGATTCCTGGGTTTTTAAACTCCTAACATCACTGTCCATATAGTGAAAGTGACATCAAGGGCTTTCCCAAGTCAGGAGTTCCCGGCCAGTGAGTGCTTGCGATGCTCTGGCCGGGGACTCCAGAGTTTAAAGTCAAATATGGATATTTAAAGCCATATATGCACAGTAAAGTGAGAGGCTTTCTCTACAAGCGTAATTCCCGGCCACAGCGCTGCCAACGCTCCGACTTGG
The DNA here is from genome assembly GCF_050947455.1 of Rhinoderma darwinii. Lineage (NCBI taxonomy): Eukaryota > Metazoa > Chordata > Amphibia > Anura > Rhinodermatidae > Rhinoderma > Rhinoderma darwinii. The sequence goes on along the minus strand of NW_027461968.1, from coordinate 2,200,763 downwards.
AATTCTCACATTACAAAGCCCCTAATGTCACTGTCTATGTACAGACAGTAACATCAAGGGATCCTCCAGGAGCAGAATCCATATATGGACAGTGACGTCAGGGGCTCCCTCCAGGAGTGGAATCCTCAGCCAGTGCAATGCCAGTGTTCTGGCCTAGGATTTTGGCATCTTAAAGCTCCTAACGTCAGTGTCCATTTATGGACAGTGTTGTCAGGGGCTTCCCTAGGAGCAGAATCCCCAGTCAGAGCGTTGCTAACGTCAGGGGCTTTCCGAACCTAGTGCTTAAAGTAACGCTGTGCCCGGGGAGTTCAGGTGATATATCCCACTCTATGCCTATACAGCCTTCCGTTGGAGGTATACGTAGAGACTTCTCCCAACGCATATCTCTGACGAAAAGAAAAAATTGAATGTGAACATACTCCAAGAAGCCCACAGCTCTGAATAAATATGGCACAACTTGGGTTGTCAGTGCTGCACAAACTGACATCTACACCAGTTAGCATAGATGTCAGCTATAATATCCGCAGGTGTAAATTAAATATGTCATGCAGGAGATCTGCTCTCCCGCTGGTCCTGACTTACTAGCTGAAAAGACGCGAAAACAGCATAATGTCTCAAAAAGCTAAAATTTTTACTCAAAACGGGCATGCGACAAAATTTCCCATTACATTACTTTACAATATAATGTATTATAAAGACATTTACTTTTGAGCTACTTTGACTAAATCGTTAGCAAATGGAAAAAAAAAAAACACCAAGGAAAAAAATGTAATTAAAAAACTACGGCCTCCTCCATTTCCCCTCTAGCCGTCCTTTCCATCTCCAAAATGGTGTGTTTTCTGCCATTTTAGGTAGAAAAATTTATATTTGCTCAGCATTTAGGCAAAGTAGCATGAGGGTATATTATGCAGCTTCTCAAACTCTACCTTGAAGAGCTGTGTGGTTTGTATTTTAATAGTAACTTTTTAATCTAAATTTACTTTTTACTCTGCCTGACTTGGTATTTATTTGTTCAGAGTTTCAAGCTCACATTGACTTGGTCCTCCCCTATAGGACCTCTCTATCTGTTGAACTAAGTATCATTACTAAAACTTATCTGAATCTGATTCTTAAACATCTAGTTACTACTTCTGATCATACAGTACAGTCAGCCAAGCATACCAAGTTACCAAGTTCAATCACACAATATTAAAATGAGTAAGGAGCATGGATAAATATCAGCATTAGATACACATGGGTAGAACTTATCATTGTCAAACCTTGTTCTTAAAGCTTAAAAAAATGTTTTCATTTATTAAAGATCATATCCGACTACTACCATAACAATTGACAGACATCAGGGGCTCCTTCCAGGAGAGTAATCACTAACCAGAGCATTGCCAATGCTCTGGCCATGGATTCCTGGGTTTTTAAACTCCTAACATCACTGTCCATATAGTGAAAGTGACATCAAGGGCTTTCCCAAGTCAGGAGTTCCCGGCCAGTGAGTGCTTGCGATGCTCTGGCCGGGGACTCCAGAGTTTAAAGCCAAATATGGATATTTAAAGCCATATATGCACAGTAAATTGAGAGGCTTTCTCTACAAGCGTAATTCCCGGCCACAGCGCTGCCAACGCTCCGACTTGGAATTCTCACATTACAAAGCCCCTAATGTCACTGTCTATGTACAGACAGTAACATCAAGGGATCCTCCAGGAGCAGAATCCATATATGGACAGTGACGTCAGGGGCTCCCTCCAGGAGTGGAATCCCCAGCCAGTGCATTGCCAGTGTTCTGGCCTAGGATTTTGGCATCTTAAAGCTCCTAACGTCAGTGTCCATTTATGGACAGTGTTGTCAGGGGCTTCCCTAGGAGCAGAATCCCCAGTCAGAGCGTTGCTAACGTCAGGGGCTTTCCGAGCCTAGTGCTTAAAGTAACGCTGTGCCCAGGGAGTTCAGGGGATATATCCCACTCTATGCCTATACAGCCTTCCGTTGGAGGTATACGTAGAAACTTCTCCCAACGCATACCTCTGACGAAAAGAAAAAATTGAATGTGAACATACTCCAAGAAGCCCACAGCTCTGAATAAATATGGCGCAACTTGGGTTGTCAGTGCTGCACAAACTGACATCTACACCAGTTAGCATAGATGTCAGCTATAATATCCACAGGTGTAAATGAAATATGTCATGCAGGAGATCTGCTCTCCCGCTGGTCCCGACTTACTAGCTGAAAAGACGCGAAAACAGCATAATGTCTCAAAAAGCTAAAATTTTTACTCAAAACGGGAATGCGCCAAAATTTCCCATTACATTACTTTACAATATAATGTATTATAAAGACATTTACTTTTGAGCTACTTTGACTAAATCGTTAGCAAATGGAAAAAAAAAACACCAAGGAAAAAAATGTAATTAAAAAACTACGGCCTCCTCCATTTCCCCTCTAGCCGTCCTTTCCATCTCCAAAATGGTGTGTTTTCTGCCATTTTAGGTAGAAAAATTTATATTTGCTCACCATTTAGGCAAAGTAGCAATAGGGTATATTATGCAGCTTCTCAAACTCTACCTTGAAGAGCTGTGTGGTTTGTATTTTAATAGTAACTTTTTAATCTAAATTAACTTTTTACTCTGCCTGACTTGGTATTTATTTGTTCAGAGTTTCAAGCTCACATTGACTTGGTCCTCCCCTATAGGACCTCTCTATCTGTTGAACTAAGTATCATTACTAAAACTTATCTGAATCTGATTCTTAAACATCTAGTTACTACTTCTGATCATACAGTACAGTCAGCCAAGCATGCCAAGTTACCAAGTTCAATCACACAATATTAAAATGAGTAAGGAGCATGGATACATATCAGCATTAGATACACATGGGTAGAACTTATCATTGTCAAACCTTGTTCTTAAAGCTTAAAAAAATGGTTTAAATTTATTAAAGATCATATCCGACTACTACCATAACAATTGACAGACATCAGGGGCTCCTTCCAGGAGAGTAATCACTAACCAGAGCATTGCCGACGCTCTGGCCATGGATTCCTGGGTTTTTAAACTCCTAACATCACTGTCCATATAGTGAAAGTGACATCAAGGGCTTTCCCAAGTCAGGAGTTCCCGGCCAGTGAGTGCTTGTGATGCTCTGGCCGGGGACTCCAGAGTTTATAGCCAAATATGGATATTTAAAGCCATATATGCACAGTAAAGTGAGAGGCTTTCTCTACAAGCGTAATTCCCGGCCACAGCGCTGCCAACGCTCCGACTTGGAATTCTCACATTACAAAGCCCCTAATGTCACTGTCTATGTACAGACAGTAACATCAAGGGATCCTCCAGGAGCACAATCCATATATGGACAGTGACGTCAGGGGCTCCCTCCAGGAGTGGAATCTCCAGCCAGTGCAATGCCAGTGTTCTGGCCTAGGATTTTGGCATCTTAAAGCTCCTAACGTCAGTGTCCATTTATGGACAGTCTTGTCAGGGGCTTCCCTAGTAGCAGAATCCCCAGTCAGAGCGTTGCTAACGTCAGGGGCTTTCCGAACCTAGTGCTTAAAGTAACGCTGTGCCCGGGGAGTTCAGGTGATATATCCCACTCTATGCCTATACAGCCTTCCATTGGAGGTATACGTAGAGACTTCTCCCAACGCATACCTCTGACGAAAAGAAAAAATTGAATGTGAACATACTCCAAGAAGCCCACAGCTCTGATAAATATGGCGCAACTTGGGTTGTCAGTGCTGCACAAACTGACATCTACACCAGTTAGCATAGATGTCAGCTATAATATCCGCAGGTGTAAATTAAATATGTCATGCAGGAGATCTGCTCTCCCGCTGGTCCCGACTTACTAGCTGAAAAGACGCGAAAACAGCATAATGTCTCAAAAAGCTAACATTTTTACTCAAAACGGGCATGCACCAAAATTTCCCATTACATTACTTTACAATATCATGTATTATAAAGACATTTACTTTTGAGCTACTTTGACTAAATCGTTAGCAAATGGAAAAAAAAAAACACCATGGAAAAAAATGTAATTAAAAAACTACGGCCTCCTCCATTTCCCCTCTAGCCGTCCTTTCCATCTCCAAAATGGTGTGTTTTCTGCCATTTTAGGTAGAAAAATTTATATTTGCTCACCATTTAGGCAAAGTAGCAATAGGGTATATTATGCAGCTTCTCAAACTCTACCTTGAAGAGCTGTGTGGTTTGTATTTTAATAGTAACTTTTTAATCTAAATTTACTTTTTACTCTGCCTGACTTGGTATTTATTTGTTCAGAGTTTCAAGCTCACATTGACTTGGTCCTCCCCTATAGGACCTCTCTATCTGTTGAACTAAGTATCATTACTAAAACTTATCTGAATCTGATTCTTAAACATCTAGTTACTACTTCTGATCATACAGTACAGTCAGCCAAGCATACCAAGTTACCAAGTTCAATCACACAATATTAAAATGAGTAAGGAGCATGGATACATATCAGCATTAGATACACATGGGTAGAACTTATCATTATCAAACCTTGTTCTTAAAGCTTAAAAAAATGGTTTCATTTATTAAAGATCATATCCGACTACTACCATAACAATTGACAGACATCAGGGGCTCCTTCCAGGAGAGTAATCACTAACCAGAGCATTGCCAAAGCTCTGGCCATGGATTCCTGGGTTTTTAAACTCCTAACATCACTGTCCATATAGTGAAAGTGACATCAAGGGCTTTCCCAAGTCAGGAGTTCCCGGCCAGTGAGTGCTTGCGATGCTCTGGCCGGGGACTCCAGAGTTTAAAGCCAAATATGGATATTTAAAGCCATATATGCACAGTAAAGTGAGAGGCTTTCTCTACAAGCGTAATTCCCGGCCACAGCGCTGCCAACGCTCCGACTTGGAATTCTCACATTACAAAGCCCCTAATGTCACTGTCTATGTACAGACAGTAACATCAAGGGATCCTCCAGGAGCAGAATCCATATATGGACAGTGACGTCAGGGGCTCCCTCCAGGAGTGGAATCCCCAGCCAGTGCATTGCCAGTGTTCTGGCCTAGGATTTTGGCATCTTAAAGCTCCTAACGTCAGTGTCCATTTATGGACAGTGTTGTCAGGGGCTTCCCTAGGAGCAGAATCCCCAGTCAGAGCGTTGCTAACGTCAGGGGCTTTCCGAGCCTAGTGCTTAAAGTAACGCTGTGCCCAGGGAGTTCAGGGGATATATCCCACTCTATGCCTATACAGCCTTCCGTTGGAGGTATACGTAGAAACTTCTCCCAACGCATACCTCTGACGAAAAGAAAAAATTGAATGTGAACATACTCCAAGAAGCCCACAGCTCTGAATAAATATGGCGCAACTTGGGTTGTCAGTGCTGCACAAACTGACATCTACACCAGTTAGCATAGATGTCAGCTATAATATCCACAGGTGTAAATGAAATATGTCATGCAGGAGATCTGCTCTCCCGCTGGTCCCGACTTACTAGCTGAAAAGACGCGAAAACAGCATAATGTCTCAAAAAGCTAAAATTTTTACTCAAAACGGGAATGCGCCAAAATTTCCCATTACATTACTTTACAATATAATGTATTATAAAGACATTTACTTTTGAGCTACTTTGACTAAATCGTTAGCAAATGGAAAAAAAAAACACCAAGGAAAAAAATGTAATTAAAAAACTACGGCCTCCTCCATTTCCCCTCTAGCCGTCCTTTCCATCTCCAAAATGGTGTGTTTTCTGCCATTTTAGGTAGAAAAATTTATATTTGCTCACCATTTAGGCAAAGTAGCAATAGGGTATATTATGCAGCTTCTCAAACTCTACCTTGAAGAGCTGTGTGGTTTGTATTTTAATAGTAACTTTTTAATCTAAATTTACTTTTTACTCTGCCTGACTTGGTATTTATTTGTTCAGAGTTTCAAGCTCACATTGACTTGGTCCTCCCCTATAGGACCTCTCTATCTGTTGAACTAAGTATCATTACTAAAACTTATCTGAATCTGATTCTTAAACATCTAGTTACTACTTCTGATCATACAGTACAGTCAGCCAAGCATGCCAAGTTACCAAGTTCAATCACACAATATTAAAATGAGTAAGGAGCATGGATACATATCAGCATTAGATACACATGGGTAGAACTTATCATTGTCAAACCTTGTTCTTAAAGCTTAAAAAAATGGTTTAAATTTATTAAAGATCATATCCGACTACTACCATAACAATTGACAGACATCAGGGGCTCCTTCCAGGAGAGTAATCACTAACCAGAGCATTGCCGACGCTCTGGCCATGGATTCCTGGGTTTTTAAACTCCTAACATCACTGTCCATATAGTGAAAGTGACATCAAGGGCTTTCCCAAGTCAGGAGTTCCCGGCCAGTGAGTGCTTGTGATGCTCTGGCCGGGGACTCCAGAGTTTATAGCCAAATATGGATATTTAAAGCCATATATGCACAGTAAAGTGAGAGGCTTTCTCTACAAGCGTAATTCCCGGCCACAGCGCTGCCAACGCTCCGACTTGGAATTCTCACATTACAAAGCCCCTAATGTCACTGTCTATGTACAGACAGTAACATCAAGGGATCCTCCAGGAGCAGAATCCATATATGGACAGTGACGTCAGGGGCTCCCTCCAGGAGTGGAATCTCCAGCCAGTGCAATGCCAGTGTTCTGGCCTAGGATTTTGGCATCTTAAAGCTCCTAACGTCAGTGTCCATTTATGGACAGTCTTGTCAGGGGCTTCCCTAGTAGCAGAATCCCCAGTCAGAGCGTTGCTAACGTCAGGGGCTTTCCGAACCTAGTGCTTAAAGTAACGCTGTGCCCGGGGAGTTCAGGTGATATATCCCACTCTATGCCTATACAGCCTTCCGTTGGAGGTATACGTAGAGACTTCTCCCAACGCATACCTCTGACGAAAAGAAAAAATTGAATGTGAACATACTCCAAGAAGCCCACAGCTCTGAATAAATATGGCACAACTTGGGTTGTCAGTGCTGCACAAACTGACATCTACACCAGTTAGCATAGATGTCAGCTATAATATCCGCAGGTGTAAATTAAATATGTCATGCAGGAGATCTGCTCTCCCGCTGGTCCTGACTTACTAGCTGAAAAGACGCGAAAACAGCATAATGTCTCAAAAAGCTAAAATTTTTACTCAAAACGGGCATGCGACAAAATTTCCCATTACATTACTTTACAATATAATGTATTATAAAGACATTTACTTTTGAGCTACTTTGACTAAATCGTTAGCAAATGGAAAAAAAAAAAACACCAAGGAAAAAAATGTAATTAAAAAACTACGGCCTCCTCCATTTCCCCTCTAGCCGTCCTTTCCATCTCCAAAATGGTGTGTTTTCTGCCATTTTAGGTAGAAAAATTTATATTTGCTCAGCATTTAGGCAAAGTAGCATGAGGGTATATTATGCAGCTTCTCAAACTCTACCTTGAAGAGCTGTGTGGTTTGTATTTTAATAGTAACTTTTTAATCTAAATTTACTTTTTACTCTGCCTGACTTGGTATTTATTTGTTCAGAGTTTCAAGCTCACATTGACTTGGTCCTCCCCTATAGGACCTCTCTATCTGTTGAACTAAGTATCATTACTAAAACTTATCTGAATCTGATTCTTAAACATCTAGTTACTACTTCTGATCATACAGTACAGTCAGCCAAGCATACCAAGTTACCAAGTTCAATCACACAATATTAAAATGAGTAAGGAGCATGGATAAATATCAGCATTAGATACACATGGGTAGAACTTATCATTGTCAAACCTTGTTCTTAAAGCTTAAAAAAATGTTTTCATTTATTAAAGATCATATCCGACTACTACCATAACAATTGACAGACATCAGGGGCTCCTTCCAGGAGAGTAATCACTAACCAGAGCATTGCCAATGCTCTGGCCATGGATTCCTGGGTTTTTAAACTCCTAACATCACTGTCCATATAGTGAAAGTGACATCAAGGGCTTTCCCAAGTCAGGAGTTCCCGGCCAGTGAGTGCTTGCGATGCTCTGGCCGGGGACTCCAGAGTTTAAAGCCAAATATGGATATTTAAAGCCATATATGCACAGTAAATTGAGAGGCTTTCTCTACAAGCGTAATTCCCGGCCACAGCGCTGCCAACGCTCCGACTTGGAATTCTCACATTACAAAGCCCCTAATGTCACTGTCTATGTACAGACAGTAACATCAAGGGATCCTCCAGGAGCAGAATCCATATATGGACAGTGACGTCAGGGGCTCCCTCCAGGAGTGGAATCCCCAGCCAGTGCATTGCCAGTGTTCTGGCCTAGGATTTTGGCATCTTAAAGCTCCTAACGTCAGTGTCCATTTATGGACAGTGTTGTCAGGGGCTTCCCTAGGAGCAGAATCCCCAGTCAGAGCGTTGCTAACGTCAGGGGCTTTCCGAGCCTAGTGCTTAAAGTAACGCTGTGCCCAGGGAGTTCAGGGGATATATCCCACTCTATGCCTATACAGCCTTCCGTTGGAGGTATACGTAGAAACTTCTCCCAACGCATACCTCTGACGAAAAGAAAAAATTGAATGTGAACATACTCCAAGAAGCCCACAGCTCTGAATAAATATGGCGCAACTTGGGTTGTCAGTGCTGCACAAACTGACATCTACACCAGTTAGCATAGATGTCAGCTATAATATCCACAGGTGTAAATGAAATATGTCATGCAGGAGATCTGCTCTCCCGCTGGTCCCGACTTACTAGCTGAAAAGACGCGAAAACAGCATAATGTCTCAAAAAGCTAAAATTTTTACTCAAAACGGGAATGCGCCAAAATTTCCCATTACATTACTTTACAATATAATGTATTATAAAGACATTTACTTTTGAGCTACTTTGACTAAATCGTTAGCAAATGGAAAAAAAAAACACCAAGGAAAAAAATGTAATTAAAAAACTACGGCCTCCTCCATTTCCCCTCTAGCCGTCCTTTCCATCTCCAAAATGGTGTGTTTTCTGCCATTTTAGGTAGAAAAATTTATATTTGCTCACCATTTAGGCAAAGTAGCAATAGGGTATATTATGCAGCTTCTCAAACTCTACCTTGAAGAGCTGTGTGGTTTGTATTTTAATAGTAACTTTTTAATCTAAATTTACTTTTTACTCTGCCTGACTTGGTATTTATTTGTTCAGAGTTTCAAGCTCACATTGACTTGGTCCTCCCCTATAGGACCTCTCTATCTGTTGAACTAAGTATCATTACTAAAACTTATCTGAATCTGATTCTTAAACATCTAGTTACTACTTCTGATCATACAGTACAGTCAGCCAAGCATGCCAAGTTACCAAGTTCAATCACACAATATTAAAATGAGTAAGGAGCATGGATACATATCAGCATTAGATACACATGGGTAGAACTTATCATTGTCAAACCTTGTTCTTAAAGCTTAAAAAAATGGTTTAAATTTATTAAAGATCATATCCGACTACTACCATAACAATTGACAGACATCAGGGGCTCCTTCCAGGAGAGTAATCACTAACCAGAGCATTGCCGACGCTCTGGCCATGGATTCCTGGGTTTTTAAACTCCTAACATCACTGTCCATATAGTGAAAGTGACATCAAGGGCTTTCCCAAGTCAGGAGTTCCCGGCCAGTGAGTGCTTGTGATGCTCTGGCCGGGGACTCCAGAGTTTATAGCCAAATATGGATATTTAAAGCCATATATGCACAGTAAAGTGAGAGGCTTTCTCTACAAGCGTAATTCCCGGCCACAGCGCTGCCAACGCTCCGACTTGGAATTCTCACATTACAAAGCCCCTAATGTCACTGTCTATGTACAGACAGTAACATCAAGGGATCCTCCAGGAGCAGAATCCATATATGGACAGTGACGTCAGGGGCTCCCTCCAGGAGTGGAATCTCCAGCCAGTGCAATGCCAGTGTTCTGGCCTAGGATTTTGGCATCTTAAAGCTCCTAACGTCAGTGTCCATTTATGGACAGTCTTGTCAGGGGCTTCCCTAGTAGCAGAATCCCCAGTCAGAGCGTTGCTAACGTCAGGGGCTTTCCGAACCTAGTGCTTAAAGTAACGCTGTGCCCGGGGAGTTCAGGTGATATATCCCACTCTATGCCTATACAGCCTTCCATTGGAGGTATACGTAGAGACTTCTCCCAACGCATACCTCTGACGAAAAGAAAAAATTGAATGTGAACATACTCCAAGAAGCCCACAGCTCTGATAAATATGGCGCAACTTGGGTTGTCAGTGCTGCACAAACTGACATCTACACCAGTTAGCATAGATGTCAGCTATAATATCCGCAGGTGTAAATTAAATATGTCATGCAGGAGATCTGCTCTCCCGCTGGTCCCGACTTACTAGCTGAAAAGACGCGAAAACAGCATAATGTCTCAAAAAGCTAACATTTTTACTCAAAACGGGCATGCACCAAAATTTCCCATTACATTACTTTACAATATCATGTATTATAAAGACATTTACTTTTGAGCTACTTTGACTAAATCGTTAGCAAATGGAAAAAAAAAAACACCATGGAAAAAAATGTAATTAAAAAACTACGGCCTCCTCCATTTCCCCTCTAGCCGTCCTTTCCATCTCCAAAATGGTGTGTTTTCTGCCATTTTAGGTAGAAAAATTTATATTTGCTCACCATTTAGGCAAAGTAGCAATAGGGTATATTATGCAGCTTCTCAAACTCTACCTTGAAGAGCTGTGTGGTTTGTATTTTAATAGTAACTTTTTAATCTAAATTTACTTTTTACTCTGCCTGACTTGGTATTTATTTGTTCAGAGTTTCAAGCTCACATTGACTTGGTCCTCCCCTATAGGACCTCTCTATCTGTTGAACTAAGTATCATTACTAAAACTTATCTGAATCTGATTCTTAAACATCTAGTTACTACTTCTGATCATACAGTACAGTCAGCCAAGCATACCAAGTTACCAAGTTCAATCACACAATATTAAAATGAGTAAGGAGCATGGATACATATCAGCATTAGATACACATGGGTAGAACTTATCATTGTCAAACCTTGTTCTTAAAGCTTAAAAAAATGGTTTCATTTATTAAAGATCATATCCGACTACTACCATAACAATTGACAGACATCAGGGGCTCCTTCCAGGAGAGTAATCACTAACCAGAGCATTGCCAAAGCTCTGGCCATGGATTCCTGGGTTTTTAAACTCCTAACATCACTGTCCATATAGTGAAAGTGACATCAAGGGCTTTCCCAAGTCAGGAGTTCCCGGCCAGTGAGTGCTTGCGATGCTCTGGCCGGGGACTCCAGAGTTTAAAGCCAAATATGGATATTTAAAGCCATATATGCACAGTAAAGTGAGAGGCTTTCTCTACAAGCGTAATTCCCGGCCACAGCGCTGCCAACGCTCCGACTTGGAATTCTCACATTACAAAGCCCCTAATGTCACTGTCTATGTACAGACAGTAACATCAAGGGATCCTCCAGGAGCAGAATCCATATATGGACAGTGACGTCAGGGGCTCCCTCCAGGAGTGGAATCTCCAGCCAGTGCAATGCCAGTGTTCTGGCCTAGGATTTTGGCATCTTAAAGCTCCTAACGTCAGTGTCCATTTATGGACAGTCTTGTCAGGGGCTTCCCTAGGAGCAGAATCCCCAGTCAGAGCGTTGCTAACGTCAGGGGCTTTCCGAGTTTAGTGCTTAAAGTAACGCTGTGCCCGAGGAGTTCAGGTGATAAATCCCACTCTATGCCTATACAGCCTTCCATTGGAGGTATACGTAGAGACTTCTCCCAACGCATACCTCTGACGAAAAGAAAAAATTGAATGTGAACATACTCCAAGAAGCCCACAGCTCTGATAAATATGGCGCATCTTGGGTTGTCAGTGCTGCACAAACTGACATCTACACCAGTTAGCATAGATGTCAGCTATAATATCCGCAGGTGTAAATGAAATATGTCATGCAGGAGATCTGCTCTCCCGCTGGTCCCGACTTACTAGCTGAAAAGACGCGAAAACAGCATAATGTCTCAAAAAGCTAAAATTTTTACTCAAAACGGGAATGCGCCAAAATTTCCCATTACATTACTTTACAATATAATGTATTATAAAGACATTTACTTTTGAGCTACTTTGACTAAATCGTTAGCAAATGGAAAAAAAAAACACCAAGGAAAAAAATGTAATTAAAAAACTACGGCCTCCTCCATTTCCCCTCTAGCCGTCCTTTCCATCTCCAAAATGGTGTGTTTTCTGCCATTTTAGGTAGAAAAATTTATATTTGCTCACCATTTAGGCAAAGTAGCAGGAGGGTATATTATGCAGCTTCTCAAACTCTACCTTGAAGAGCTGTGTGGTTTGTATTTTAATAGTAACTTTTTAATCTAAATTTACTTTTTACTCTGCCTGACTTGGTATTTATTTGTTCAGAGTTTCAAGCTCACATTGACTTGGTCCTCCCCTATAGGACCTCTCTATCTGTTGAACTAAGTATCATTACTAAAACTTATCTGAATCTGATTCTTAAACATCTAGTTACTACTTCTGATCATACAGTACAGTCAGCCAAGCATGCCAAGTTACCAAGTTCAATCACACAATATTAAAATGAGTAAGGAGCATGGATACATATCAGCATTAGATACACATGGGTAGAACTTATCATTGTCAAACCTTGTTCTTAAAGCTTAAAAAAATGGTTTAAATTTATTAAAGATCATATCCGACTACTACCATAACAATTGACAGACATCAGGGTCTCCTTCCAGGAGAGTAATCACTAACCAGAGCATTGCCGACGCTCTGGCCATGGATTCCTGGGTTTTTAAACTCCTAACATCACTGTCCATATAGTGAAAGTGACATCAAGGGCTTTCCCAAGTCAGGAGTTCCCGGCCAGTGAGTGCTTGTGATGCTCTGGCCGGGGACTCCAGAGTTTATAGCCAAATATGGATATTTAAAGCCATATATGCACAGTAAAGTGAGAGGCTTTCTCTACAAGCGTAATTCCCGGCCACAGCGCTGCCAACGCTCCGAATTGGAATTCTCACATTACAAAGCCCCTAATGTCACTGTCTATGTACAGACAGTAACATCAAGGGATCCTCCAGGAGCAGAATCCATATATGGACAGTGACGTCAGGGGCTCCCTCCAGGAGTGGAATCCCCAGCCAGTGCAATGCCAGTGTTCTGGCCTAGGATTTTGGCATCTTAAAGCTCCTAACGTCAGTGTCCATTTATGGACAGTCTTGTCAGGGGCTTCCCTAGGAGCAGAATCCCCAGTCAGAGCGTTGCTAACGTCCGGGGCTTTCCGAGCCTAGTGCTTAAAGTAACGCTGTGCCCGGGGAGTTCAGGTGATATATCCCACTCTATGCCTATACAGCCTTCCGTTGGAGGTATACGTAGAGACTTCTCCCAACGCATACCTCTGACGAAAAAAAAAAATTTAATGCGAACATACTCCAAGAAGCCCACAGCTCTGATAAATATGGCGCAACTTGGGTTGTCAGTGCTGTACAAACTGACATCTACACCAGTTAGCATAGATGTCAGCTATAATATCCGCAGGTGTAAATTAAATATGTCATGCAGGAGATCTGCTCTCCCGCTGGTCCCGACTTACTAGCTGAAAAGACGCGAAAACAGCATAATGTCTCAAAAAGCTAAAATTTTTACTCAAAACGGGCATGCACCAAAATTTCCCATTACATTACTTTACAATATCATGTATTATAAAGACATTTACTTTTGAGCTACTTTGACTAAATCGTTAGCAAATGGAAAAAAAAAAACACCAAGGAAAAAAATGTAATTAAAAAACTACGGCCTCCTCCATTTCCCCTCTAGCCGTCCTTTCCATCTCCAAAATGGTGTGTTTTCTGCCATATTAGGTAGAAAAATGTATATTTGCTCACCATTTAGGGTATGTTCACACGGCCAAATTTCAGACGTATACGAGGCGTATTATGCCTCGTTTTACGTCTGAAAATAGGGCTACAATACGTCGGCAAACATCTGCCCATTCATTTGAATGGGTTTGCCGACGTACTGTGCAGACGACCTGTTATTTACGCGTCGTCGTTTGACAGCTGTCAAACGACGACTCGTAAAAATACAGCCTCGTCAAAAGAAGTGCAGGACACTTCTTTCAGACGTTTTTGGAGCTGTTTTCTCATAGACTCCAATGAAAACAGCTCCAAAAACGGACGTAAAAAACGCCGCGAAAACGCCGCGAAAAATGCGAGTTGGTAAAAAAACGTCTGAAAAGCAGGGTCTGTTTTCCCTTGAAAACAGCTCTGGATTTTCAGACGTTTTTGTTGACTACGTGTGAACATACCCTTAGGCAAAGTAGCAATAGGGTATATTATGCAGCTTCTCAAACTCTACCTTGAAGAGCTGTGTGGTTTGTATTTTAATAGTAACTTTTTAATCTAAATTTACTTTTTACTCTGCCTGACTTGGTATTTATTTGTTCAGAGTTTCAAGCTCACATTGACTTGGTCCTCCCCTATAGGACCTCTCTATCTGTTGAACTAAGTATCATTACTAAAACTTATCTGAATCTGATTCTTAAACATCTAGTTACTACTTCTGATCATACAGTACAGTCAGCCAAGCATACCAAGTTACCAAGTTCAATCACACAATATTAAAATGAGTAAGGAGCATGGATACATATCAGCATTAGATACACATGGGTAGAACTTATCATTGTCAAACCTTGTTCTTAAAGCTTAAAAAAATGGTTTAAATTTATTAAAGATCATATCTGACTACTACCATAACAATTGACAGACATCAGGGGCTCCTTCCAGGAGAGTAATCACTAACCAGAGCATTGCCGACGCTCTGGCCATGGATTCCTGGGTTTTTAAATTCCTAACATCACTGTCCATATAGTGAAAGTGACATCAAGGACTTTCCCAAGTCAGGAGTTCCCGGCCAGTGAGTGCTTGCGATGCTCTGGCCGGGGACTCCAGAGTTTAAAGCCAAATATGGATATTTAAAGCCATATATGCACAGTAAAGTGAGAGGCTTTCTCTACAAGCGTAATTCCCGGCCACAGCACTGCCAACGCTCCGACTTGGAATTCTCACATTACAAAGCCCCTAATGTCACTGTCTATGTACAAACAGTAACATCAAGGGATCCTCCAGGAGAAGAATCCATATATGGACAGTGACGTCAGGGGCTCCCTCCAGGAGTGGAATCCCCAGCCAGTGCATTGCCAGTGTTCTGGCCTAGGATTTTGGCATCTTAAAGCTCCTAACGTCAGTGTCCATTTATGGACAGTGTTGTCAGGGGCTTCCCTAGGAGCAGAATCCCCAGTCAGAGCGTTGCTAACGTCAGGGGCTTTCCGAGCCTAGTGCTTAAAGTAACGCTGTGCCCAGGGAGTTCAGGGTATATATCCCACTCTATGCCTATACAGCCTTCCGTTGGAGGTATACGTAGAAACTTCTCCCAACGCATACCTCTGACGAAAAGAAAAAATTGAATGTGAACATACTCCAAGAAGCCCACAGCTCTGAATAAATATGGCGCAACTTGGGTTGTCAGTGCTGCACAAACTGACATCTACACCAGTTAGCATAGATGTCAGCTATAATATCCGCAGGTGTAAATTAAATATGTCATGCAGGAGATCTGCTCTCCCGCTGGTCCCGACTTACTAGCTGAAAAGACGCGAAAACAGCATAATGTCTCAAAAAGCTAAAAATTTTACTCAAAACGGGCATGCGCTAAAATTTCCCATTACATTACTTTACAATATAATGTATTATAAAGACATTTACTTTTGAGCTACTTTGACTAAATCGTTAGCAAATGGAAAAACAAAAACACCAAGGAAAAAAATGTAATTAAAAAACTACGGCCTCCTCCATTTCCCATCTAGCCGTCCTTTCCATCTCCAAAATGGTGTGTTTTCTGCCATTTTAGGTAGAAAAATTTCTATTTGCTCACCATTTAGGCAAAGTAGCAGGAGGGTATATTATGCAGCTTCTCAAACTCTACTTTGAAGAGCTGTGTGGTTTGTATTTTAATAGTAACTTTTTAATCTAAATGTACTTTTTACTCTGCCTGACTTGGTATTTATTTGTTCAGAGTTTGAAGCTCACATTGACTTGGTCCTCCCCTATAGGACCTCTCTATCTGTTGAACTAAGTATCATTACTAAAACTTATCTGAATCTGATTCTTAAACATCTAGTTACTACTTCTGATCATACAGTACAGTCAGCCAAGCATACCAAGTTACCAAGTTCAATCACACAATATTAAAATGAGTAAGGAGCATGGATACATATCAGCATTAGATACACATGGGTAGAACTTATCATTGTCAAACCTTGTTCTTAAAGCTTAAAAAAATGGTTTAAATTTATTAAAGATCATATCCGACTACTACCATAACAATTGACAGACATCAGGGGCTCCTTCCAGGAGAGTAATCACTAACCAGAGCATTGCCGACGCTCTGGCCATGGATTCCTGGGTTTTTAAACTCCTAACATCACTGTCCATATAGTGAAAGTGACATCAAGGGCTTTCCCAAGTCAGGAGTTCCCGGCCAGTGAGTGCTTGTGATGCTCTGGCCGGGGACTCCAGAGTTTAAAGCCAAATATGGATATTTAAAGCCATATATGCACAGTAAAGTGAGAGGCTTTCTCTACAAGCGTAATTCCCGGCCACAGCGCTGCTAACGCTCCGACTTGGAATTCTCACATTACAAAGCCCCTAATGTCACTGTCTATGTACAGACAGTAACATCAAGGGATCCTCCAGGAGCAGAATCCATATATGGACAGTGACATCAGGGGCTCCCTTCAGGAGTGGAATCTCCAGCCAGTGCAATGCCAGTGTTCTGGCCTAGGATTTTGGCATCTTAAAGCTCCTAACGTCAGTGTCCATTTATGGACAGTCTTGTCAGGGGCTTCCCTAGGAGCAGAATCCCCAGTCAGAGCGTTGCTAACGTCAGGGGCTTTCCGAGTTTAGTGCTTAAAGTAACGCTGTGCCCGAGGAGTTCAGGTGATATATCCCACTCTATGCCTATACAGCCTTCCATTGGAGGTATACGTAGAGACTTCTCCCAACGCATACCTCTGACGAAAAGAAAAAATTGAATGTGAACATACTCCAAGAAGCCCACAGCTCTGATAAATATGGCGCAACTTGGGTTGTCAGTGCTGCACAAACTGACATCTACACCAGTTAGCATAGATGTCAGCTATAATATCCGCAGGTGTAAATTAAATATGTCATGCAGGAGATCTGCTCTCCCGCTGGTCCCGACTTACTAGCTGAAAAGACGCGAAAACAGCATAATGTCTCAAAAAGCTAAAATTTGTACTCAGAACGGGCATGCACCAAAATTTCCCATTACATTACTTTACAATATCATGTATTATAAAGACATTTACTTTTGAGCTACTTTGACTAAATCGTTAGCAAATGGAAAAAAAAAAACACCAAGGAAAAAAATGTAATTAAAAAACTACGGCCTCCTCCATTTCCCCTCTAGCCGTCCTTTCCATCTCCAAAATGGTGTGTTTTCTGCCATTTTAGGTAGAAAAATTTCTATTTGCTCACCATTTAGGCAAAGTAGCAGGAGGGTATATTATGCAGCTTCTCAAACTCTACCTTGAAGAGCTGTGTGGTTTGTATTTTAATAGTAACTTTTTAATCTAAATTTACTTTTTACTCTGCCTGACTTGGTATTTATTTGTTCAGAGTTTCAAGCTCACATTGACTTGGTCCTCCCCTATAGGACCTCTCTATCTGTTGAACTAAGTACTTCTGATCATACAGTACAGTCAGCCAAGCATACCAAGTTACCAAGTTCAATCACACAATATTAAAATGAGTAAGGAGCATGGATACATATCAACATTAGATACACATGGGTAGAACTTATCATTGTCAAACCTTGTTCTTAAAGCTTAAAAAAATGGTTTAAATTTATTAAAGATCATATCCGACTACTACCATAACAATTGACAGACATCAGGGTCTCCTTCCAGGAGAGTAATCACTAACCAGAGCATTGCCGACGCTCTGGCCATGGATTCCTGGGTTTTTAAACTCCTAACATCACTGTCCATATAGTGAAAGTGACATCAAGGGCTTTCCCAAGTCAGGAGTTCCCGGCCAGTGAGTGCTTGTGATGCTCTGGCCGGGGACTCCAGAGTTTATAGCCAAATATGGATATTTAAAGCCATATATGCACAGTAAAGTGAGAGGCTTTCTCTACAAGCGTAATTCCCGGCCACAGCGCTGCCAACGCTCCGACTTGGAATTCTCACATTACAAAGCCCCTAATGTCACTGTCTATGTACAGACAGTAACATCAAGGGATCCTCCAGGAGAAGAATCCATATATGGACAGTGACGTCAGGGGCTCCCTCCAGGAGTGGAATCCCCAGCCAGTGCAATGCCAGTGTTCTGGCCTAGGATTTTGGCATCTTAAAGCTCCTAACGTCAGTGTCCATTTATGGACAGTCTTGTCAGGGGCTTCCCTAGGAGCAGAATCCCCAGTCAGAGCGTTGCTAACGTCAGGGGCTTTCCGAGTTTAGTGCTTAAAGTAACGCTGTGCCCGGGGAGTTCAGGTGATATATCCCACTCTATGCCTATACAGCCTTCCGTTGGAGGTATACGTAGAGACTTCTCCCAACGCATACCTCTGACGAAAAGAAAAAATTGAATGTGAACATACTCCAAGAAGCCCACAGCTCTGATAAATATGGCGCAACTTGGGTTGTCAGTGCTGCACAAACTGACATCTACACCAGTTAGCATAGATGTCAGCTATAATATCCGCAGGTGTAAATTAAATATGTCATGCAGGAGATCTGCTCTCCCGCTGGTCCCGACTTACTAGCTGAAAAGACGCGAAAACAGCATAATGTCTCAAAAAGCTAAAATTTTTACTCAAAACGGGCATGCACCAAAATTTCCCATTACATTACTTTACAATATCATGTATTATAAAGACATTTACTTTTGAGCTACTTTGACTAAATCGTTAGCAAATGGAAAAAAAAAACACCAAGGAAAAAAATGTAATTAAAAAACTACGGCCTCCTCCATTTCCCCTCTAGCCGTCCTTTCCATCTCCAAAATGGTGTGTTTTCTGCCATTTTAGGTAGAAAAATTTATATTTGCTCACCATTTAGGCAAAGTAGCAATAGGGTATATTATGCAGCTTCTCAAACTCTAC
The DNA here is from genome assembly GCF_050947455.1 of Rhinoderma darwinii. NCBI lineage: Eukaryota > Metazoa > Chordata > Amphibia > Anura > Rhinodermatidae > Rhinoderma > Rhinoderma darwinii. Next base: position 2,181,592 of record NW_027461968.1, on the reverse strand, counting down.
CTTGAAGAGCTGTGTGGTTTGTATTTTAATAGTAACTTTTTAATCTAAATTTACTTTTCACTCTGCCTGACTTGGTATTTATTTGTTCAGAGTTTCAAGCTCACATTGACTTGGTCCTCCCCTATAGGACCTCTCTATCTGTTGAACTAAGTATCATTACTAAAACTTATCTGAATCTGATTCTTAAACATCTAGTTACTACTTCTGATCATACAGTACAGTCAGCCAAGCATACCAAGTTACCAAGTTCAATCACACAATATTAAAATGAGTAAGGAGCATGAATACATATCAGCATTAGATACACATGGGTAGAACTTATCATTGTCAAACCTTGTTCTTAAAGCTTAAAAAAATGGTTTACATTTATTAAAGATCATATCCGACTACTACCATAACAATTGACAGACATCAGGGGCTCCTTCCAGGAGAGTAATCACTAACCAGAGCATTGCCGACGCTCTGGCCATGGATTCCTGGGTTTTTAAATTCCTAACATCACTGTCCATATAGTGAAAGTGACATCAAGGACTTTCCCAAGTCAGGAGTTCCCGGCCAGTGAGTGCTTGCGATGCTCTGGCCGGGGACTCCACAGTTTAAAGCCAAATATGGATATTTAAAGCCATATATGCACAGTAAAGTGAGAGGCTTTCTCTACAAGCGTAATTCCAGGCCACAGCACTGCCAACGCTCCGACTTGGAATTCTCACATTACAAAGCCCCTAATGTCACTGTCTATGTACAAACAGTAACATCAAGGGATCCTCCAGGAGAAGAATCCATATATGGACAGTGACGTCAGGGGCTCCCTCCAGGAGTGGAATCCCCAGCCAGTGCAATGCCAGTGTTCTGGCCTAGGATTTTGGCATCTTAAAGCTCCTAACGTCAGTGTCCATTTATGGACAGTCTTGTCAGGGGCTTCCCTAGGAGCAGAATCCCCAGTCAGAGCGTTGCTAACGTCAGGGGCTTTCCGAGTTTAGTGCTTAAAGTAACGCTGTGCCCGGGGAGTTCAGGTGATATATCCCACTCTATGCCTATACAGCCTTCCGTTGGAGGTATACGTAGAGACTTCTCCCAACGCATACCTCTGACGAAAAGAAAAAATTGAATGTGAACATACTCCAAGAAGCCCACAGCTCTGATAAATATGGCGCAACTTGGGTTGTCAGTGCTGCACAAACTGACATCTACACCAGTTAGCATAGATGTCAGCTATAATATCCGCAGGTGTAAATTAAATATGTCATGCAGGAGATCTGCTCTCCCGCTGGTCCCGACTTACTAGCTGAAAAGACGCGAAAACAGCATAATGTCTCAAAAAGCTAAAATTTTTACTCAAAACGGGCATGCACCAAAATTTCCCATTACATTACTTTACAATATCATGTATTATAAAGACATTTACTTTTGAGCTACTTTGACTAAATCGTTAGCAAATGGAAAAAAAAAAACACCAAGGAAAAAAATGTAATTAAAAAACTACGGCCTCCTCCATTTCCCCTCTAGCCGTCCTTTCCATCTCCAAAATGGTGTGTTTTCTGCCATTTTAGGTAGAAAAATTAATATTTGCTCACCATTTAGGCAAAGTAGCAATAGGGTATATTATGCAGCTTCTCAAACTCTACCTTGAAGAGCTGTGTGGTTTGTATTTTAATAGTAACTTTTTAATCTAAATTTACTTTTTACTCTGCCTGACTTTGTATTTATTTGTTCAGAGTTTCAAGCTCACATTGACTTGGTCCTCCCCTATAGGACCTCTCTATCTGTTGAACTAAGTATCATTACTAAAACTTATCTGAATCTGATTCTTAAACATCTAGTTACTACTTCTGATCATACAGTACAGTCAGCCAAGCATACCAAGTTACCAAGTTCAATCACACAATATTAAAATGAGTAAGGAGCATGGATACATATCAGCATTAGATACACATGGGTAGAACTTATCATTGTCAAACCTTGTTCTTAAAGCTTAAAAAAATGGTTTCATTTATTAAAGATCATATCCGACTACTACCATAACAATTGACAGACATCAGGGGCTCCTTCCAGGAGAGTAATCACTAACCAGAGCATTGCCAAAGCTCTGGCCATGGATTCCTGGGTTTTTAAACTCCTAACATCACTGTCCATATAGTGAAAGTGACATCAAGGACTTTCCCAAGTCAGGAGTTCCCGGCCAGTGAGTGCTTGCGATGCTCTGGCCGGGGACTCCACAGTTTAAAGCCAAATATGGATATTTAAAGCCATATATGCACAGTAAAGTGAGAGGCTTTCTCTACAAGCGTAATTCCAGGCCACAGCACTGCCAACGCTCCGACTTGGAATTCTCACATTACAAATGCCCCTAATGTCACTGTCTATGTACAAACAGTAACATCAAGGGATCCTCCAGGAGAAGAATCCATATATGGACAGTGACGTCAGGGGCTCCCTCCAGGAGTGGAATCCCCAGCCAGTGCAATGCCAGTGTTCTGGCCTAGGATTTTGGCATCTTAAAGCTCCTAACGTCAGTGTCCATTTATGGACAGTGTTGTCAGGGGCTTCCCTAGGAGCAGAATCCCCAGTCAGAGCGTTGCTAACGTCAGGGGCTTTCCGAGCCTAGTGCTTAAAGTAACGCTGTGCCCGGGGAGTTCAGGTGATATATCCCACTCTATGCCTATACAGCCTTCCGTTGGAGGTATACGTAGAGACTTCTCCCAACGCATACCTCTGACGAAAAGAAAAAATTTAATGTGAACATACTCCAAGAAGCCCACAGCTCTGAATAAATATGGTGCAACTTGGGTTGTCAGTGCTGCACAAACTGACATCTACACCAGTTAGCATAGATGTCAGCTATAATATCCGCAGGTGTAAATGAAATATGTCATGCAGGAGATCTGCTCTCCCGCTGGTCCCGACTTACTAGCTGAAAAGACGCGAAAACAGCATAATGTCTCAAAAAGCTAAAATTTTTACTCAAAACGGGAATGCGCCAAAATTTCCCATTACATTACTTTACAATATCATGTATTATAAAGACATTTACTTTTGAGCTACTTTGACTAAATCGTTAGCAAATGGAAAAAAAAAAACACCAAGGAAAAAAATGTAATTAAAAAACTACGGCCTCCTCCATTTCCCCTCTAGCCGTCCTTTCCATCTCCAAAATGGTGTGTTTTCTGCCATTTTAGGTAGAAAAATTTATATTTGCTCACCATTTAGGCAAAGTAGCAGGAGGGTATATTATGCAGCTTCTCAAACTCTACCTTGAAGAGCTGTGTGGTTTGTATTTTAATAGTAACTTTTTAATCTAAATGTACTTTTTACTCTGCCTGACTTGGTATTTATTTGTTCAGAGTTTCAAGCTCACATTGACTTGGTCCTCCCCTATAGGACCTCTCTATCTGTTGAACTAAGTACTTCTGATCATACAGTACAGTCAGCCAAGCATACCAAGTTACCAAGTTCAATCACACAATATTAAAATGAGTAAGGAGCATGGATACATATCAGCATTAGATACACATGGGTAGAACTTATCATTGTCAAACCTTGTTCTTAAAGCTTAAAAAAATGGTTTAAATTTATTAAAGATCATATCCGACTACTACCATAACAATTGACAGACATCAGGGTCTCCTTCCAGGAGAGTAATCACTAACCAGAGCATTGCCGACGCTCTGGCCATGGATTCCTGGGTTTTTAAACTCCTAACATCACTGTCCATATAGTGAAAGTGACATCTGGGCTTTCCCAAGTCAGGAGTTCCCGGCCAGTGAGTGCTTGCAATGCTCTGGCAGGGGACTCCAGAGTTTAAAGCCAAATATGGATATTTAAAGCCATATATGCACAGTAAAGTGAGAGGCTTTCTCTACAAGCGTAATTCCCGGCACGACAGTAACATCAAGGGATCCTCCAGGAGCAGAATCCATATATGGACAGTGACATCAGGGGCTCCCTCCAGGAGTGGAATCCCCAGCCAGTGCAATGCCAGTGTTCTGGCCTAGGATTTTGGCATCTTAAAGCTCCTAACGTCAGTGTCCATTTATGGACAGTGTTGTCAGGGGCTTCCTTAGGAGCAGAATCCCCAGTCAGAGCGTTGCTAACGTCAGGGGCTTTCCGAGCCTAGTGCTTAAAGTAACGCTGTGCCCGGGGAGTTCAGGTGATATATCCCATTCTATGCCTATATAGCCCTCCGTTGGAGGTATACGTAGAGACTTCTCCCGACGCATACCTCTGCAGAAAAGAAAAAATTGAATGTGAACATACTCCAAGAAGCCCACAGCTCTGAATAAATATGGCGCAACTAGGGTTGTCAGTGCTCCACAAACTGACATCTACACCAGTTAGCATAGATGTCAGCTATAATATCCGCAGGTGTAAATTAAATATGTCATGCAGGAGATCTGCTCTCCCGCTGGTCCCGACTTACTATTTGAAAAGACGCGAAAACAGCATAAAGTCTCAAAAAGCTAAACATTTTACTTAAAACGGCTGTGCGCCAAAATTTCCCATTACAATACTTTACAAAATCATGTATTATAAAGACATTTACTTTTGAGCTACTTTGCCTAAATCGTTAGCAAATGAAATAAGACACCTAGGAAAAAAAATAATTAAAAAAACACCGGCCTCCTCCATTTCCCTTCTAGCTGTCTTTTATATCTCCAAAATAGGTGTGTTTTCTGCCAATTTAGGTAGAAAAATAAAAGAAACAATTTGCTTATCATTTAAAGAGGCTCTGTCACCACATTAGAAGTGCCGTATCTCCTACATAAGGAGATCGGCACTTTAATGTAGGTTTATTTTAAAAAAAACTATCTATTTTTACCACTTTATTAGCGATTTTAGATTTATGCTAATGAGTTGCTTAATGCATACGTGGGTGTATTTTTACTTTAGACCAAGTGGGCGTTGTACAGGGGAGTGTATGACGCTGACCAATCAGCGTTATGCACTCCTCTCCATTCATTTACTCAGCGCATAGGGATCCTGCTAGATCCTTATGTGCTGTCTTATACTAACACATTAACAATACTGATGTGCTTAGACATTTAATAGACATTCCACGGGATGTCTATTCACAATCTCTGCACTTCGTTACTGTTTCTATGGTAGTTACAGCAGAGGAAGCGTGATCTCGTTGTATCACGCTTCCTCTGCTGTAACTACCACAGACAGAATAACGAAGTGCAGAGATTGTGAATAGACATCCCGTGAAATGTCTATTCACTGTCTAAACACTTCAGTAGAACGGGTGTCGCAAAAAAAAATTATTATATATAAATTTGATTTTAGTGTGTTATTAAAATAAATTTTATTTATTTGTGTGTTTGTGTTTTACTTTTTTATTTTTTCTAACTTTTACTTCACTATGGGGGCTGCCATTTTTTTTTTCATCTCTGTATGTGTCGATTAACGACACATACAGAGATGGAATACGGCACATACATCCCCATAGAGAATGCGAACGGGAGCCGTTCCATTCACTATGGTGTACGCCGTCTGTGTGGGAAAGGCGCATGCGCCGCTCCCACACAGTGCAAAAGGAAGGTCTTCGGCCGAGCGCCATCCAGCGCCATTTTCATGTGGACCGGAAGCCGCGGCCGGACAGTAAGATGACTACTTCCGGTCGTGACTTCCGGACATGTGATTAGAAGCAAGTACTAGGAGCGGAGCGAGCGGACGGAGCGAAGTTAGCGGCGGCAGGAGCAGGTAAGTTGTGTTTGTGTATGTTTGTGTTTTACTGTGTGATTACCACTGTATGTAAGCCTACTACACTGTGCTCAAAAAATGACGGCACATAGTGTAGGAGGTTTGAACATTCAACCCCCTCCTTTCTCCTGCCACTAGCCAGGACAAGGGAGGGGGGATTCTGTGAGCTCACTAGAGCGTGTGTGTCTATACCAAATTTTCAGCATAAAGCAATGAGGTTGCTTTACCACATTGCAATGCTGCAATTTTGGGAATTGCTCCCTCTAGTGACCAGCACATGGAAATGTTATAAATTAGAATCTAATTTATAATATTTCCTGAGTTGTGAAAAAATTTAAAAAAAAAGACAATGTCTAATCATGTATATACTAACAAAAAAGTCATGTATATACAACTAAAAAAGTTTCAATACAATAAAGATAATATCCGACTAGCTTAATTCATTTACCCTACCTTAACAACTAACAATGTCACTTGTTGTGAAAATTGACTTTTAAGTCCTAAAGCTGGTCACATGAATACAATGGGGGAATTTATTAAAGAGGCTCTGTCACCACATTATAAGTGGCCTATATTGTACATGATGTGATCGGTGCTGTAATGTAGATTACAGCAGTGTTTTTAAATTTAGAAATACGATCATTTTTGACAGAGTTATGACCTATTTTATCTTTATGCTAATGAGTTTATTGATGACCAACTGGGCGTGTTTTACTTTTTGACCAAGTGGGCATTGTAAAGAGGAGTGTATAACGCTGACCAATCAGTGTCATACACTTCTCCCCATTCATTTACACAGCACATAGCGATATAGCTATATCGCTATGTGCAGCCACATAAACACACTATAACATTACTGCAGTGTTCTGATAATGAATATACATTATCTCCAGCCAGGACACGATGTGTATTCAGAATCCTGACACTTCTCTGTGATTTACAGCATAGCAGGCGTTGTCTCGTGAGATTACGCTGTAAACTGTCATTTACAGCGAGATCTCGCTGTGCTGTGCTGTAGTCTCACACAGACGCTACAGAAGTGGTCAGGATTCTGAATAGACATCACGTCCTGGCTGGAGGTAATATATATTCATTGTCAGGACACTGCAGTAACGTTAGTGCTTGTATATGTGGCTGCACATAGCGATATAGCTATATCGCTAGTGCTGTGTAAATGAATGGGGAGAAGTGTATGACTCTGATTGGTCAGCGTCATACACTTCTCTTCACAACGCCCACTTAGTCAAAAAGTAAAACACGCCCAGGTGGTCATTAAGAAACTCATTAGAATAAAGCTAATATAGGTCATAACTCCGTCAAAAATGATCGTTTTTCTAAATAAAAACCACTGCTGTAATCTACATTACAGCGCCGATCACATTATGTACAAGATAGGCCACTTATAATGTGGTGACAGAGCCTCTTTAAGACTGTCATTTCATATGCCATTGTTAAACAGAAGCCTGCAGAAGTAAGTTGCGATAAATTTACTGTTAGTGACATTTTTACTACTTTTTTGTAGGGTTTTTATGACTGCCTCTGACAATACTTCGGCTTTCAGTATCAGGCCCTCAGAAGTCGACTGCACTATTTATTCTGTCAAAACAACGACGGAACCTTGTCACAACGGTGACAAACGGAAACCATTAGCAACGTTTCCGTCACTATTGAGATCAATGGTGATGCAAACAGAAGCTAAGGTTTCCGCTTGCCTTTCCATTGAGGGGTTTCCCCGATGGAAACCCTCAAAGGAAAGACAACGCTGATGTGAACACAGCCTTAGAGGGCATCTCTACCCATAAAATGCTGTATTTGGTATTCTTCCATAGTCTAATGTTTTCTTTTTGTCATGCATGTAGCCATATAACTACAATCAGGGGTGCACCAGGCTGTTAAGTAAGTTCTTATGACCTCCAGGTAATGCTGGAGGTTTCTGACCTATAGCAGCATTCATGGAAAGAAATCAACATTAGCTTATTGTATATTGAAAGCTGCTGCAGCGCTCAGGAGGAAGGACGTTACAGCAGCTTGAGTGGCCATACAATAATTAGATATGAAAAGGGGGACATGGTTTTGAAAACTGCTGTAACTCTTGAAACATGTAAGAAACATGTAAAATGGCTAGAGAAAGTCTGAATGTGACCCCCTGCCCTGGCATACAAAACTGGAATGGTCTTTACCTGTTTCCCTGCGGTGAACTTTCCTGCAGAGCCTGTGATTATGATGTGAAGATCTTGTAGCATGAAGAAAATGGTGGTCTTGTCTGAGAACTGAACAGGTCTGATGGGACGAAGACGGCTCTACACATAAGAGCTGCTGCATCAGGTGCTTGTCTGTAAAAAAGACACATCACAATGCCTTAGTATTCCATCAGCTGTGATGTCATCAACTGAAGGGAGAAGACTATGATGTCAACTGTAGGGAGAAGCCTGTGAGTGCTATAGATGAATATCCATGAAGAATTCATCATTTGTAGAGCACTGAAAGCAGATCATTATGCTTTATAAACAAATGTACATTTTGAGGCAACTCTGTTAGTAGAAAAAAAAAACACATCGTATACCATTTTACACGTTGGCAATAGAATTCAGAATCACTACTGTAGGCTTATACTGGAACAATTGGGAACTTAGTAAGGTTGCAGCATGCTTGGCCATTTTTATGTTTTTGCCTTCTAGCCATAATCTTTTTTTTACTTTAATGTCTACGTTTCTATTTGAGGCCTTGTTTTATTTTTGCAGGACAAGGTGTAACTTTTTTATTGCATCACGTTTACGCTAGAAGACTTTCACTTTTGATTAGCACTTTAGAGCTTTACATGTGTATTCTTTTTATAATATTTTTTGTGCTACATTAACATAATAGCCCAGCGGATCTCTACCTATAATATGCTGCCCTTCAGGAGTATTCCCAGGAACAATCCTCACTTCCTCATGTCTCATGTTAAAAGCGACACAAAGGCCTCGTTTACACGAGCGTGATATACGTGCGGGCGACGCGTGTGCTTTTCACGCGTGTCGTACGCACCTATATTAGTCTATGGGGGCATGCAGACAGTCTGTGAGTTTTGCTCAGTGTGAGTCCGCTGAAAAAAACTCACGACATGTCCTATCTTTGTGCGCTGTTCGCGCATCACGCACCTATTGAAGTCAATGGGTGCGTGAAAACCACGCATGCCGCACGGAAGCACTTCCGTGCGAACTGTGTGATTCGCGCAACAGCTGTCAAACTCTGAATGTAATTGTTAAGGATCTGCCAGGCACAGCTTCTGTATCCACGCCCATAGGTAATCAGTCTGCACCTGCTTCTATGTCTGTGAGACTGACTCCATCTTCCACCACTCAGGATGGCAGGCTTAGGAGTGGGAGAGCCTATCATAGCCTGGCCAGACGGAGCTAGCTCCCGCCCTCTGTCTATTTATACCTGCCTTTCCTGTTCCTCCTTTGCTTGTGATTCTTCTCATTTGGTTTCCTGGCCCTGCTGCAGCTTCTTGATCTATTTGACCCTGCTTCATTTTGACCCTGGCTTACTGACTACTCTTCTGCTCTGCGTTTGGTACCTCGTACACTCCTGGTTTGACTCGGCTCGTTCACCACTCTTGTTGCTCTCGGTGTTGCCGTGGGCAACTGCCCCTTTTCCCTTGCTTCTGTGTACCCTTATCTGTTTGTCTGTCGTGCATATATTGAGCGTAGGGACTGTCGCCCAGTTGTACCCCGTCGCCTAGGGCGGGTCGTTGCAAGAAGGCAGGGACTGAGTGGCGGGTAGATTAGGGCTCACTTGTCTGTTTCCTTACCCCCGTCATTACAGTAAACAGAAAAGCACCACGTGCTTTTCTGTTTACAAACATCCAAATGGAGTGTCACAATACGCTGATGACACACGGAGCTGTTAAGTGCCTTTTGCGCACGCAAAACGCCGCGTTTTTTGCGTGTGCAAAACGCACACGATCGTGTAAATCAGGCCTAAGTTTGTGTTCACATGGCTTATTTTCAGCTGTTTTTCGGGCTGTAAACGCATTGAAAAATGGCTGAAAATACATGGCCTGAACACCTCCGGACATATGCCGATAAATGTCAATGGGAAAAACGGCGTTTCGTTCCCACGGGGCATTTTTATGCGTCGTTTCTAAAAACGGCACATAAAAAAATGCCCTGTAAAAAAGAAGTGCATGTCACTTCTTGAGCCCTTTTGGAGCCATTTCTAATTGTCTCAAAGAAAAACAGCTACAAAAATGGCAGTAAAAAAACGCATCAAATAACGCTTTGCATAAAAAACACCTGAAAATCATAGGCTGTTTTCCCTTGAAAACAGCTACGTATTTTACAGCCGTTTTTTGTTAAGCATATGAGCATACCCTTAAAGGGAATTTTTTTTTTTTTTTTTTAGTTAAACAATTAGTGTATAGGTGATTAAACATTGTTCGATTTTTTTTAATTTTTTTCACGAGTCAGGAAATATTATAAATTAGATTCTAATTTATAATATTTCCCAGCACTGGTCACTAGATGGAGCAATTCCCAAAATTGCAGCATTGCATGTGGTAAAGCAACCACATTGCTTTATGCTGCAAAATTGGAGAAAACTCACTCGCTCTAGTGAGCTCTCAGAATCCCCCCCTCCCTTATCCTGGCTAGTGCCGGGAGAAACGAGGGGATTGAACGGTCAAACCTCCTACACTGTGTGTCGCCATTTTTTGAGCTAACACACAGTGTAGTAGGTTTACATACAGTAGTAAACACACAGTAAAACACGAACATACACAGACCTCACTTACCTGCTCCTGCCGCCGCCGCACCCTTCGGTCCATCCGCTCCGTCTGCTACCTCCGCTCCAAGTGCACAAGTCCGGAAGCTGCGACCGGAAGTAGTAATCTTACTGTCCGGCCGTGACTTTCGGTCCACAAGAAAATGGCGCCGGACGTCGCACAGTTCAATTTGGACTGTGTGGGAGCGGCGCATGCGCCGTTCCCACACAGACGGCGTACAGCATAGTGGATGGAACGGGCCCCGTTCGCATTCACTATGGGACTGTATTCCATGTCTGTATGTGTTGTTAATCGACACATACAGAGATGGAAAAAAAAATGGCAGCCCCCATGGACAAGAAAAAGTGAAAAAATAAAAAAAAGTAAAACACAAACACACAAATAAATAATTTTTTTTTAAATAAAACACAAAAAGCAAATTGATCTAAAAATTTTTTTTTCGTGACACTCGTCCTTTAACCTTAAAAACACACATTAAATGAAATAAATCCTTTTATAAAATTGTCCCCTATAGATAAACCTGCAAGACTTCCAGCAAGCTGCAGAAAAAAGCTGTTGTGATTTTGCAGAAAAGAGGGAGCCTTTTCCTACCAGCCTCCTCTATCTAAACATCTGCAGCGGAAATGCCACTTGTGAACACCCTAAAAGTATGTTCACACTGAGTTTTTTGTAGGCAGAAAAATCTGCCTCAAAATTCCTTCAGGAGGCTGCGCTCTCTTTGCTGCGTTTTTTTTTTTTTGCGAGTTTTTCAGCCGTGGGCAAAAAGCGCAGTGAAAAACATTTTCTCTGCCTCCCATTGATGTCAATGAAAGGTCAGAGATGGAAACGCCTGAAGAAAGAGCATGACGCTTTTTTTTCCTGCAAGCGTTTTCTTTTCCACTCGCAGGAAAAAAAGCCTTTACCTCCCTTTGAAATCAATGGTAGGCGATTTCTGCTGTATTTTGGCGCAGTTTCCAACGTGTTTTCCGCACCAAAAACAGGGCCCAAAAAAACTCAGTGTGAACTAGGCCTAAGGAAATGACGCAGCATTTACAGTAGCAGCACAGTGAGTGAGATTTGAACAAATCTCATGCAGACGCTACAGTAAAAATCTGCAGCAAAAACTTTCGTAAATTGACCTGCAGTGCGCATTTTAAATCCTCAGCATGCCAATTTATGCTGCGGATCCGTTGCTATTTTGTTGCTGGTTTTCCACATTGATTCAATTCAATGAGAAAAACCTGCATCAAAATAGCAACAAATCCGCAGCATAAATTGACATGCCATTGATAGGTCAATTTATGACATTTTTTGCTGCGGAAGTGAAACCTAGAACAAAGAGCAAATGTTGCCACTTTTGTGGCGGAAACGCTGCGATTCTGCTTCAAAATTCACAAAAAAGCTAATGCTTACCTCCAGCCTTTGTCATAGTGACGCGTTTCTCTGTTCTGAGTGACACCTGGCCTCCTGGGATGACGTTTCAACCCATGTGACTGCTGCAGCCAATCACAAGCTGTGGCGGTCAATCGGGCTGCCGCATCATTCCAGGAGGCCAGGCTGCACTGAAACAGAAGAAGGCGTTGCTATGACAACAGCCAGGGGTAACTATCAGCTTCTTTTATTTTTTTTCAAGCAGTGTTTCTGCAGCGGAGATTCCGACTGAAAATCGGCACCATGTGCACTTTTTCAGGCGGAATTCCCTGCAGGTTCAAGGTTGGACATGCTGTGTAGCCTAAAGCTGGGTTCTCACTGTGCAGATTTTGCAAGCATTTTTTAACCCAAAACTAGGAACGGAACCTAAACAGAAGAAATATATAAGGGAAGGCCTTATAGGTTCGCTCTCCTTGATCCAATTCTGGCATTGGCTTACAAAATGCTGACAAAATCTGCAGCAAATCTGCACTGTGGAAACCCAGTCTTAGGCCTTATTCACACGAACGTGTCCGTTTTACGAGCGCAAAAGTTCAGTGTGGCATCTGTATATGGTGCGTGGCTGCGTGATTTTCGCGCAGCCGACATCATTATGACACTCTGTTTTTATGTTTACAAACATAAAAGCAGGAGGTGCTTTTCTGTTTTTATTCATTTCTTTTACTACTGTAGCGAGCATCACGTGCGGCACCGGGAAGTGCTTCCGTGTGCCGAGCGCGATTTGCACGGACCCATTGACTTCAATGGGTGCGTGCTGCACGAAACACGGGCAAGTATAGGACATGTCGTGAGTTTTACGCAGCGGACACACGCCGTGAAAATCACGACATGTCAGAACGGCCCCATTGACTTACATAAGTCTGTGCGACGCGCGTGATTTCCACGCGCGTAGCACGGACGTAATACACGTTCGTGTGAATAAGGCCTAAGGGTGTGTCCGGATGTGGCAGTTTTTCTGCCGATTTGCAGCGTGGGTTCTGCATCGCAAATCCGCAGCAGCTTACAGTACATCACAAGGGGATGGGGTTTTCAAAACCCCATCCACATGTAGCAGAAGACGACCGCAATAACAGCGGAGCATTCTGCTTATTTCAAATCTGCAGCGCGGTCTTTCTGTTGTGGAGAAGCCACGGATTTTCACTGCGGATTTCAGCCTTTGCAATGCATAGGCTGAAACCTAGGTCAAATCTGCTGCTAAATCCGCAACTAAATCTGTATGTAACATATGTGGATTTCCCAAGAATTCGCATCAAAATCTGCGGGGAAATTGTCCGCTAAGTCCCCCTACGGAATACAGGTTGCCCAGGTTCCTGAAAGACAAATCTGCCTAGATATAGTGCAATTTGGTAGCGACGAGGGGCATTTATTTAGGGGGATTAAGTATAAGGCAGATCTCTATTACAGTTTCATATGGTTTGTTACCCAGCTTTTCTGAAACCCTCAAAGGCAAATCTGCCTAAATATGACACAATTTGAGAGATAATGGTTTGTTACCCAGCTGTCCTAGTACCCTGAAAGGCTTTGCCTTATCTATGGCACAATTTGGTAGCAAGGAGGGGCATTTATTTGGGGGGATTTCGTATTTTACAGTTTCTATTACAACTTCACATGGTTTGTTACCCAGCTTTCCTGGGATCCTGAAAGACAAATCTGGCTAGCTAAGCTACAGTATGCAAAATGTATCACTGCATAAAAAGGCAAGTGTGTTAATCGCAGCTTCACAGCGATTCTTGGCTCCTGATTAGCAAATCTGACTAGTAATGCTACGATATAGGGGATGTAGATTTATCAATGCAGGACTAGGCAGATCTGGCATTCTGCCGCCTGGGAAAGATTGGTAACAAACTCTGTGGGGCAGTGATGGATGGCATATTGGTCATATAAAACACACACAATACTGCTCTGATACGTTGAGTGTATCTACCAGATAGTATCAGGGAAATATGGCTTGTGGTCACCATTGCAGATCCACAGTGTTGCTGTTCTATGAGAGCTGAGTGACTAGTCGTTCTAGCTATATATATACATACAGGCCATGCTCCAGGTTTATGTGGGCCCTTGGGCGACACAGACTTAGTAAGCCCCTTTGCGGGGGAACTCACAGCGGTAAAATGGCAGAAAACGTCATTTTTTTGTCCCCATATAGACATTAGCCCTGTTTATGCCCTCATATAGAATTTATGCCCTCAGTTTGTACCCCCATAAATTTTGTGCCCTCTGTAGATAGTGCCACACAGCCCCCCTCCCAGGTAGTGCCAAACAGCCCCTCTCCCTGTAGGTAGTGCCGTTGGGGTTCCCTCTAGGAGTAGAATACCCAGCCAGAGCATTGCCGATGCTCTGGCTGTGGATTCCACTTCAGGAGAAGCCCCTGACATGACTGTACATATATGGACATTGTTGTCAGGGGCAACCCCATAGCCATAGTCCCGGGCAGAGCACTACTAGCACTCTGCCTGAGACATTTGACAGGGCTCAGGAGTGAAAGAGTACCATGTAAAATTGAGGCCTAATTTGGGGATTTACAAAGTATTGGTTCACAACTGCAGTGCTCTGATGTGAAATAATAAAGGAAACCCCTGACAAGTGACCCCATTTTGGAAACTGCACCCCTCCAGTCATTTATTAAGGGGTGTAGTGAGTATTTTCACCCTACAGGACTTTTCCATAAATGATTGCGCTGCGGATTGTGGCAGAGTAAAAATTTAAATTTTTCCCTAGATATGCTATTTCAGTGGCAAATATTGTTAAAAGGCTTGTCCCGGGTATGAAAATGCCTTATATGTGGAAGTAAACAGCTATTTAGGCACTGTCACGGCGCGGGGTGTGGACCCACTGGGCCGTATTGCGTAGTGGGATAGCAGCTGGCCAACTAGGTACAATATAATGTCTATAGTCCAGAAAGGGTACCTGAGGCAATGTAGACAGTAGCGGTGACACAACTTGACATTCACTGTAGATGGCACAGTAGATGCAGTGGAAGACACGACTTGACTCTCACTGTAGATGGCACAGAGGCACGGTAGCACAGGATACAGGGTACAGGCAGCAGGAACGGGTAATACTGGGAACTGGAAAACACTAGGAGACCATTTGCAAGACAAACTTTCGGTATACAACAACGTTCCGACAAGGATCAAGTGGGTAGGACCCTTTTTATAGTCCAGCAGCATTCTGGGCTAATTACTGATTTTAAACAACTGGACGCGTACTGGGCCTTTAAGGCAGTGCTCGTGCGGGCGCGGGCGCCCTGCAGGAAACAGTCTCAGAACCCGGAAGTTAGTGCCGGCGTCTCCCTGGAGGGAGATGCCGCCGAGAACACAGACGTCCATGGCCGCGGCCGTCAGAGGGTAAGTCTGAACTAGGGTCCGCGGCCATAGACGTTGTAAGGTTCAGAGGGGAGGGAGCGCCATTTGGCTTTTGGAGAGTGGATTTGGTTGGTAGTCGTTTTGTTTGAGTATTGCTAGTATTTCCGTTTACAATGTGAGGGTACATGTAAGCTGGGCAGAGTACATCAGGGACGTAGTCAGGTGGTATAATAATCGGGTTAAAAAACCCAGTAAAATAATCCATAGATGTGTGTTACGCTGTGAAGCAATCCTTTCTGCACAGGCCAGTGTCGCACTGATAAATAGTCCTTACTTATTCCCTTTTGTTCCACACTCCGCACCTTTGCAGTTTGGGGAATTTTGATGGGAAAGTGTTGTGCTGGTATAATACGGGCACCCTCGCTTCCAGCAGATATGTTTGGGGCCCCTCCTTGCGGGACGAGCTATAGTTATTATTTTTACCATTTTGGGGTACATACAACTTTTTGATCACTTTTTATCCTATTTTTGGGAGGAAAGGTGACCAAGAAACTGCAATTCTGGCATTGTTTTTTAGTTTTTTTATACAGTGTTCACCATGCGTTATAAATTACCTGTTAACTTTATTCTGCGGGTCCGTACGATTCCGGCGATATCTAATTTATAGCACTTTTTTATGTTTTACAACTTTTTGCACAATAAAATTACTTTTGTAAAAAGAATGTATTTTTTCTGTCGCCAAGTTGTGAGAACCATAACGTTTTCATTTTTTCGTCGACGGAGCTGTATGAGGGCTTGTTTTTTGCGAGACGAGCTATAGTTTATATAGGTACCATTTTTGGATACGTGCGACTTTTTGATCACTTTTTATTCCAATATTTGTAGGGCAAAGTGACCAAAAAAACGATATTCTGGTATAGTTTTTTTATGTGTTTTTTTTACACCATTCACCGCGTGGAATAAATAAAATAATATTTTTATAGTTTAGGCCATTAGGGTATGTTCACAAGGCCTATTTTCAGACGTAATTCGGGCGTTTTACGCCTCGAATTACGCCTGAAAAAATGGCTCTATTACGTCTACAAACATATGCCCATTGCTTTCAATGGGTTTTAGGATGTTCTGTTCCCACGAGGTGTACGCTGTCAAAAGACGGCGTGTAAAAAGACACCCACATCAAAGAAGTGCAGGACACTTCTTAGGACGTTTTTGGAGCCGTTTTTCATTGACTCCATTGAAAAACAGCTCCAATAACGTCCGTAAAATACACCGCGAAAAACGCGAGTAGTTACAAAAAACTTCTGAAAATCAGGAGCTGTTTTCAGGCGAAAACAGTGCCGTAATTTCAGATGTATTTTGCTACTGCGTGTGAACATATCCTTACGGACGCAGCGATACCAAATATGTATGGTTTATTTTTTTTTTTCAATAATAATTGAAGTTTTCCGTGCTAGGCAGACCGGGAGGCCAGTATTAGGCCCAGTGGCGTAACTACCGCCGTAGCAGCAGTAGCGGCTGCTACGGGGCCCGCGGTATGAGGGGGCCCGTGTCGCCCGCCGGCACGGGCCCCCACCATGGCCAGAGGCTCCGCTAGCAGCCGCTATGGCTGCTACAGCGGGACGCCACTGAACACTACGGCAGAGCAGGGAGGTATCTCCCCGCTCTGCCATTAACTGGTTCCCAACCGCTGGCTGTATTTTTACGGCCAGCGGTCAGGGTCCTTAAAACCCGAGCCATAGACTTTCTACGGCTCGGGTTTTAACTTGCTGCCCGCGCGATCGGGCAGCTGAATGTCGGGTCTCCGGCTGTCAGTGACTGCCGGGGACCCTGAGGAGAGGATAGAAGCTGCTTCTGTCTTCTCTGATGACTTGTACACAGCGTTCAATGAACGCTGTGTATAGGAATAGAGACAGCAGCAGCAGCGGCGCTGTCTCTATTCCTCCTGGTGATCATGTGACTGGTCACATGATCGCCGGGTGCCGTTAGTGACAGACTGCTGCTGGGTCTTACTAGACCCAGCACAGCCCAGTTAGTGACAATCGTGCAACTCCAGTTACAGTGGAAAAGATGGTGTAAAAGAAAGAAAAAAAATATATCAAGTTCCCCAAAGGTCTTCTTTGACCTTTGAGGGACAGACCATAGTAATAAAAAAATAATAAAGTAAAGTGCAAAAAAAAATGTAAATAATAAATACACATAAAATACCCACCCCAAAAAAAAAACGTCCCACCCGCCAATCATTGTTGTAACGCTAGCGCTGACCCAATTACCCTAATATAGACATATAATATATTAAAATTTACGATAGACAATGGCGATCACAAATAAAAGGTCTATTTTAGGGTAAAACTATGTTATTACCAAAAAAAAAATAGCTGAAATGTAAAAAAGCTTATTTTTTTACTATTATTTTCAAACTTTATGAATAAAAATTCTAAAATAGCAAAAAAGGTGTGTATAAAAACGATAAAAATTGAAACCTGCATTGTCTACGGAAAAAACGTCGCAAAAATCACGTCGTTAGCCCAACAAATAAAAAAGTTATAGCCATTTAACTAACACGTGCTAAAAAGGGCTAAACGGTGTCTGGTCCTGAAGGCGCAAAATAGAGCAAAAGACATGTATCCCCCCCCCTCTCCACAGGACATGTATCCCCCCCTCTCCACAGGACATGTATCCCCCCCCCCTCTCCACAGGACATGTATCCCCCCCCTCTCCACAGGACATGTATCCCCCCCCTCTCCACAGGACATGTATCCCCCCCCTCTCCACAGGACATGTATCCCCTCTCCACAGGACATGTATCCCCTCTCCACAGGACATGTATCCCCCTCCTCTCCACAGGACATGTATCCCCCCCCCTCTCCACAGGACATGTATCCCGCCCCTCTCCACAGGACATGTATCCCCTCTCCACAGGACATGTATCCCCTCTCCACAGGACATGTATCCCCTCTCCACAGGATCTCCACAGGACATGTACCCCCCCCCCTCTCCACAGGACATGTATCCCCTCTCCACAGGACATGTATTCCCTCTCCACAGGATATCCACAGGACAGGGGATACATGTGTGATCGCTGGCATTGATAGGGACAACGGGGGACTGAAAGTCCCCTGAAGTTCTCCATCACAAACCTCAGACTTCCGGGGTCTGTGTCGGCAGCTCCGTAGAAATGAATGGAGCGCCGGTCGTGCTTGTGCGCATGCGTGACCAGCGCTCCTTTCATTTTTATTGAGCTGCGCAGACGCTGGAAGTCAGAGGTTTGTCATGGAGAAGTTCAGGGGACTTTCAGTCCCCCGTTCTCCCTATCGCTGCCAGCGATCACTCATGTATCCCCTATCCTGTGGAGATCCTGTGGAGAGCGGATACATGTATTTTGTAGGACACACTGTAGGTCGCATTTTTTGGGGAGGGGGGACGCCGTATGGCGTTCCCTACAGGGGGGGGAACGATGTATGCCGTTCCCTACAGGGGGGGGGGGTGGCTGTATGGCGTTCCCTACAGGGGGGTGGCTGTATGGCGTTCCCTACAGGGGGGAGCTGTATGGCGTTCTCTACAGGGGGGGGCTGTATGGCGTTTCCTACAGGGGGGGTGTATGGCGTTCTCTACAGGGGGGCTGTATGGCGTTCTCTACAGGGGGGCTGTATGGCGTTCTCTACAGGGGGATGTATGGCGCTATCTACAGAGGGGGGGCTGTATGGCGTTATCTACAGGTGGGCTGTATGGCGTTCTCTACAGGGGGGCTGTATGGCGTTCTCTACAGGGGATGTATGGCGCTATCTACAGATGGGGGGGCTGTATGGCGTTATCTACAGGTGGGGGCTGTAAAAAAGGCACTATCTACAAGGGGGGGGTTGTGTGACACCCAGGGGAGGGGGGGCCCCAGTCAAAAGTTTGCTATGGGGCCAAGTCCTTCCTAGTTACGCCCCTGATTAGGCCTCTGGTTGTCATTGCAGCCACCGGAACCCCTGCAATTTCATTGCTGGGGTTCCGATGAGCTGCAAACAACCTAAATGCAGCGATCGTTTTTGACCGCTGCATTTAAGGTGTTAATAGGGGTGATCGAGCTCATTTCGGTCCCCACCATTACAGCGGGATGTCAGCTGTAATACACCGCTGACATGCGGCAATGATGGCGCCGACTCAGGCTACGGCAAAATGCGGGAAGCACTAGCTTTCCATGATGTATCCATACAGCAAATGTCGGGAAGGGGTTAAATAGAGAAATATTTACATAATAAAGCTGTGACCACTTCCACTTTACCACACAAGGTGTCTTTGGTTTTATTTAAGGTAAAATAATGGTGTAATAGGCCAATGGCAAGTTGGTTTTAAGTTGGTGAATGTCCTTGCAGTCTCACAGCAGAATGGTAGAGGCACAGATCCTATGTAATGTATCCACGGGATAACTGAATATGACTAAACATGGTGGCAGTCATGTGACCCTCCCCTCTACATACACACACATACATCATGTGACACCTAGCATTAACATGACATACATGTGTTGGGACCGCATAGAGGACACATCCATGGGCTAAGTGAATAGGACTAATGGTAGAATAATGATGACCAACCACATCACTGTTCGTGTATTTACTAAAATGACCGCCTGTCTCTAGGTGATATTTAAAATGTCTGCCTGTCTCTAGGTAATGTTATCATGTTGTTAATAAAGTTAACTGTTTTAAAAAAAAAAAACCCATAGAGGAGACAGATAGTATTATGTAAGAGCTGCTTCTTCCCAGACCCTGACAGACATGATGAGAGGCTGCTGGAAGAGGGAATACTTATAAGGTCTCATGCACACAGCCGTAGCCATGTGCACGGTCCGTAATTACGGGCACGGATGGCCGCGGACTGTCATCCATGTTTGCGGGCCGTGCTGCCATTATAAAGTATAGGAGCACGGTCCGTAAATTCAAAAAATAGTCCTATATTTTGCGGTTCATTTCTACGGCCCATACACCTCCCTGTAAATATACGGGAAGGTGTCCGTGGCCATAGAAATGAATGTGTCAGTATTTTTATCTGCAATTATGGATCCGTAATTGCGGATAAAAATGATGGTCGTGTGCATGAGGCCTGACCTCTGTTCCTCAGTAAAATGCTATTGACAGGTTAGATACCTGGACAGTGTTACCTGAATGCTGGGGGTCACATGGAGTGTGTGCGCGTGCGTGAATGTATCACATGACTCTCCCCGTATTTAGTCACTTCAGTTAGCCCGTGGATGCATTACTATGGACTATACTATTATTATTTATTTATTTTTACAGTGACAACTGCACTGATATGAGAAAGGTATGAGAGCAGAATGTCTAATACATGAATATTAGAAAACTGTATGATTTCCTATTCTATAAATAAATGAAACAAATAAAAACTGGAGAACCCCTTTAATAAATTTGTTGCATCTTCGGCTGGCCGTGTCCCACAGGGTAAAATCCAGTTTGTGACGTAAATTGTAGTCAATCTTTTGCACCGTGGGTGGCCCCGCCCCTCCTGCCAAGCCACTCCCATTTTTTTTTAAAGTGGCAAGAGAGTTTCAAAACAACAAATAAATCGCAAATAATTCGGCAATAGGGCGTGCGCCATAATTTTGGACTTTTTAATGCCAGAAGACTGGGGTGATGCCCTGCATAAATTTCCCCCACGTTCTCACAGTCTCCTCTGTGGAGCATCATAAAGTTGCAAAGTCTGAAGATGAAAACTAAAATGGAAAGTAGTCCAATGTTTACATCACAAACATACACTTCATAAATTATTGTAAAAAACAGATGATCTACTTTATTACATATACATAGGATGTGGTTTTAGCACAAAGTGACTGCAAGACGTCCTCAAATACAGTAGTAACCACAGTGTGTCCAAATCCAATGACAGCCGGTGTCTTCCACTACAGTGACAGCCACGGAGCCCCCGATTACAGACAGACAGTGTCCCCAAATACAGTAACAGCCACAGTGTCCCCAAATACAGTGAAAGCCACAGTGTCCCCGATTACAGAGACAGCCAGTGTCTCCAAATATACTAAGTCACAGTGCCCTAAATACAGTGGCAGCCACAGCGCCCCCAGACACTGACAATCACAGTGCTCCAAATATAGTGACAGCCACAGCGCCCCCAGACACTGACAATCACAGTGCTCCAAATATAGTGACAGCCACAGCGCCCCCAGACACTGACAATCACAGTGCTCCAAATACAGTGACAGCCACAGCGCCCCCAGACACTGACAATCACAGTGCTCCAAATATAGTGACAGCCACAGCGCCCCCAGACTCTGACAATCACAGTGCTCCAAATATAGTGACAGCCACAGCGCCCCCAGACACTGACAATCACAGTGCCCTAAATACAGTGACAGCCACAGCGCCCCCAGACACTGACAATCACAGTGCTCCAAATATAGTGACAGCCACAGCGCCCCCAGACACTGACAATCACAGGCTCCAAATACAGTGACAGCCACAGCGCCCCCAGACACTGACAATCACAGTGCCCTAAATACAGTGACAGCCACAGCGCCCCCAGACACTGACAATCACAGTGCTCCAAATACAGTGACAGCCACAGCGCCCCCAGACACTGACAACCACAGTGCTCCAAATACAGTGACAGCCACAGCGCCCCCAGACACTGACAATCACAGTGCTCCAAATATAGTGACAGCCCCAGCGCCCCCAAACACTGACAATCACAGTGCTCCAAATATAGTGACAGCCACAGCGCCCCCAAACACTGACAATCACAGTGCTCCAAATATAGTGACAGCCCCAGCGCCACCAGACACTGACAATCACAGTGCTCCAAATATAGTGACAGCCCCAGCGCCACCAGACACTGACAATCACAGTGCTCCAAATATAGTGACAGCCCCCCAGCATAATTTACCTTGTCTTATGGTGAATCCAATCTAAGCAAGAGGAAGTATCACTTGCAGAGCAGACTCTTTGTTGGAGATGCTGCCACCTGCTGGCTGTACTTGTTCTATGTCTTCTATATAACAAGTAAATCTTTCACAACTTGCCCAAAGACCACCTGCCGAACTAGGTTTGGGCAGGTTTATAAGATGAAAAACTGCCAGGCTGCAAAGAAAGCAGCCCAATTTTACTTTTTTTCTCCCCAGCTTCCGAAAGCCATAACTTTTTTTTTTGCATCTATATTGTCCTATTGTCCTTGATTTTTGCGGAACGAGTTGTAGTTTTTCGTAGCACCATTAAATGTAATGTACTAGGAAACGGGAAAAAAATTATTTGTGGGGTAGAAAATTTAAAAAAAACAGCGATTCCTCCATGGTTTTTTGCACATCGTTTTTACGGAATTCACTGTGCAATTAAAACAACATGTTAGCTTTATTCTGTGGGTCAATACGATTACGGCAATACCAAATATATATCGTTTTTTCTATATTTTACTACTTTTACAAGTAAAAACCTAAGTGTAAAAAATACAATTTATTTTGTATCGCCAAATTCCGAGAGCCGTAACTTTTTTATTTTTCCGTCGATTAAGTGGTATGAGGGCTTATTAAACCCCTTATTAAACACCTGCATTAACCCTTACTTCACCACCTACCCGGGGCCACTTCCTTACAGTGGGACTCTGTGTGGAAAGGGGGCACGAAAGATGGCCACTGGCTCTGTAGGGTAGCGGGGTAGCACAGGGTGACAAGCAGGCACTGCCTACTCTTCAGCTTCTTCTGCTGGCTGGGCTGGCACTGCTGTACAGGGCTGGCTTCAGACTGGTGGCAGGCACTCAAGACTCCTGCCTCAATCAAAGCTCTACCTCCTCAAACATACAGAGACACCATTGTCACTGAGGGAAAAGACAGAGTGGGAGGGGCTAGTATGAGTGGGGGCGGGCATTGTCTGTTGCTTGGAATCCGTATAGTTTCAACGTATAGGTCAACGGAACAGGGCTCTGCGATGCTATAGTGCCCGTTCCATTCACCTAAATGCAGCTATATGGGCCCTATAGTGTTAGGATATCGGTGGACACCTTTATGAGTTTTACACGTTAGCGGTTTCCTGGAGTTATAAAACTTGCACTAAGTTTCAGGCTGCAAATTTCATTCAGAAGTATTGCAATGTATTATATTAGCAATCAGCATATTGTATGTTAAAATCCCGCAGTAGGACTAAAATAAAAACGTAAAAAAAAAAGCTTCATGAAGTTTATAGAAAAATGAAAAAAGAAACTAGTTTCCCTTACAAAATGCCTGACAGTACAAGATTGGTATCGTGGCGTCTGTAGCGACCTGTACTATAAAAATACAACATTATTTATCCTGCACAGGGAATGACGGAAAAAACAATGTCAGAATTGCTATAATCTCGCCTCCCAAAACAGCAAAAACAACTCATCAAAAAACAATGGTGAAAAAAAAGTTTCATTCTCAGAATGAAGTGTTTTTAAAAGTTTTTATTGTGCAAAACGAATAAAACACAAAATAACTGGATATGTTTGCTATCGCCATAATTGTGACGACCTCCAGAACAAAGTCATGTCATTTGTACTGACCATTGAATTCTATAAAAACAAGACTAAAAGTTGTTCAATACATTTATGTGCCCCAAAATGGTAAGATTAAAAAATACACCTCATTCCGCACCAAATAGGCCTTTATAAGGCGGTGTCGATGAAAAAACAAAAAAAACATGGAAATGTGGAGATGAAAGAATCATTATGTGGACCCCAACATGGTACCGGTAAGACATACAAGGAATACACTTTCTAATAGGCGTCCTGCGGGCTTCTGCGCAGGTCAATTTAAATAGAGGGGGAAGCAAATATTAGTAAATCTGTCATTAACAAGAATACATAAAAACATGGGATTTATTTTGTTATTGTCAAAGATCTGTTATCCATGTCATGTAGAGATAAAGTACAAAGCTGCCTGTACCCGCTGCCGCCAAACAGCAGGAGATGTCGCGGAGCCAAGAACTGCTTAGTAAATCCGCAAATAAAAGCGTGTGGGTTTTGCCACCCGGCAGCCACCATTGTTCAGCTGCAGGGTGCATGGGCAGCCTAACTGTCAGTTAGTCACATGGCTGCTTAACATTAAAGCAACAACTGAACAGTTCAGCCCCATCTGTTGTGCTACACTGCATAGTGTGACTATATCGTCCTGTGTGTCGTGTGTTCAGAGTAGCGCTTACCGATAGATGACCAGGAGATC
Source organism: Rhinoderma darwinii (assembly GCF_050947455.1). Classification (NCBI taxonomy): domain Eukaryota; kingdom Metazoa; phylum Chordata; class Amphibia; order Anura; family Rhinodermatidae; genus Rhinoderma; species Rhinoderma darwinii. The sequence goes on along the minus strand of NW_027461968.1, from coordinate 2,157,225 downwards.
TGTTCAGTCACAACCAGGTACATATGAAAGGAAATCATGTGCAGGACATTCTCCTCAGAGATCACCAGTCACTGGAAGAGTCGTTACAACTCAACTGATCATGGCAGTTGGCCAACGGTCTTACCAACCAGTCCAAATCATAACCAATCACTGCCAGACATGTCTGTCACATGACCTCTTCACTGCAGACAATTGTCTTTCAGGAATTATCTTTAAAACTGGACAAATATCATTTTTATCAATAATCTTTTTGGACAGAAGTTTCATCCAAATCAAACAAAGCAGATATTATAATGTGTAAGGCCTCATGCACACGACCGTAAAAACACCCGTTATTGCGGGTCGTAATTACGACCCGCAATAACGGGCTCATAGGCTTCTGTTAGCCACGGGTACCTTATCCGTTTTCTCACGGGAAGGTACCCGTGCCGTTAAAAAAGATAGAACATGCCCTATTTCATGCCGTAATAACGGCACGGGCAGCCCATAGAAGTCTATGGGGCTCCCGTAATCATGGGTGGCTGCGTGTGTTCACCCGTGATTACGGGAGCGTTGCGAGGCGAGGCGAGGTCAGGGGACTACCGGGTCTGCAGGCCACAGCCCAGTGGCGTAACTACCGCCGGGACTACAATGAACACTATGGCAGAGCGGGGAGGTATCTCCCCGCTCTGCCATAAACAAAAGACATGTATCCCCTATCCTGTGGATAGGGGATACATGTGTGATCGCTGGCAGCGATAAGTAGAACGGGGGACTGAAAGTCCCCCCATGTTCTCCATGACTCTCACCTCTGACTTCCGAGGTCTGTGTCGGCAACCCCGTAGAAATGAATGGAGCGCCGGTCGCGCTTGTGCGCATGCGTGACCAGCGCGCCTTTCATTTTTATTGAGCTGTGGAAGTCAGAGGTGAGAGTCATGGAGAACTTGGGGGACTTTCAGTCCCCCGTTCTCCTGATCGCTGCCAGCGATCACACATGTATCCCCTATCCACAGGATAGGGGATACATGTATTTTGTCTACACTGTAGGTCGCATCTTTTGGGGGGGTTGGGGACAGGGGCTGTATGGCGTTCCCTACAGAGGGTGGGGCTGTATGGCATTCCCTACAGGGGGGGGGCTGTATGGCAGTCCCTACAGGGGGGGTTGTATGGCGTTCCCTACAGGGGGGGGCTGTATGGCATTCCCTACAGGGGGGGGGGCTGTATGGCAGTCCCTACAGGGGGGGTTGTATGGCGTTCCCTACAGGGGAGGGGGCTGTATGGCATTCCCTACAGGGGGGGGCTGTATGGCAGTCCCTACAGGGGGGGGTTGTATGGCAGTCCCTACAGGGGGGGGTTGTATGGCGTTCCCTACAGGGGGGGCTGTATGGCGTTCCCTACAGACCCCCCTGTAGGGAACGCCATACAGGCCCCCCCTGTAGGTGACGCCATACAGCCCCCCTGTAGATAGCGCCAAACAGCCCCCCCTGTAGATAACGCCATACAGCCCCCTTTGTAGAGAACGCCATACAGCCCCCCTGTAGATAGCGCCAAACAGCCCCCCTGTAGATAGCGCCAAACAGCCCCCCCTGTAGATAACGCCATACAGCCCCCTTTGTAGATAGCGCCATACAGCCCCCCTGTAGATAGCGCCATACAGCACCCCTGTAGATAGCGCCATACAGCCCCCCTGTAGATAGCGCCAAACAGCCCCCCCTGTAGATAACGCCATACAGCCCCCTTTGTAGAGAACGCCATACAGCCCCCCTGTAGATAGCGCCAAACAGCCCCCCTGTAGATAGCGCTATACAGCTCCCCTGTAGATAGCGCCAAACAGCCCCCCCTGTAGATAACGCCATACAGCCCCCTTTGTAGAGAACGCCATACAGCCCCCCTATAGATAGTGCCAAACAGCCCCCCTGTAGATAGCGCCATACAGCCCCCCTGTAGATAGCGCCATACAGCCCCCTTTGTAGAGAACGCCATACAGACCCCTTTGTAGAGAACGCCATACAGCCCCCCTGTAGATAGCGCCAAACAGCCCCCCTGTAGATAGCGCCAAACAGCCCCCCCTGTAGATAACGCCATACAGCCCCCTTTGTAGATAGCGCCATACAGCCCCCCTGTAGATAGCGCCATACAGCACCCCTGTAGATAGCGCCATACAGCCCCCCTGTAGATAGCGCCAAACAGCCCCCCCTGTAGATAACGCCATACAGCCCCCTTTGTAGAGAACGCCATACAGCCCCCCTGTAGATAGCGCCAAACAGCCCCCCTGTAGATAGCGCTATACAGCTCCCCTGTAGATAGCGCCAAACAGCCCCCCCTGTAGATAACGCCATACAGCCCCCTTTGTAGAGAACGCCATACAGCCCCCCTATAGATAGTGCCAAACAGCCCCCCTGTAGATAGCGCCATACAGCCCCCCTGTAGATAGCGCCATACAGCCCCCTTTGTAGAGAACGCCATACAGACCCCTTTGTAGAGAACGCCATACAGACCCCTTTGTAGATATCTACAGAGGGGACTGTATGGCGTTATCTACAAAGGGGACTGTATGGCGTTATCTACAGGGAGGGTTGTATGGCGTTATCTACAGGGGGGGGCTGTAATAAAGCCACTATCTACAAGGGGGGGTGGGGTTGTGTGACACCCAGTGGAGGGGGGGGCCCCAGTCAAAAGTTTGCTATGGGGCCCAGTCTTTCCTAGTTACGCCCCTAACAGAGCCCTCATTTGTTTTCAGAGTTCAAGAGAAAAACATGGCACTCACCAAAGTGCAAGTCGAGAGGCTCATTTCTTTTGTAGAAGACCACCCCGTGATATGGGATAAACGACAGGAGGAGTACAAGGACAGCTTGGCTAAGGAGCAGGCATGGAATGACGTGGTGATTTCGCTCCATCCCGAGGAATGGGAGTCGTCCACAGTGAAGGAGCGTCGCAAGCTAGGTAAGTTGCCACCCCCTCCCCCCAAATGTTGTTGCAGTCAGGCTGTTTTATTCGTGCGGATGTTTGACACGAGCGTGTGCGTTTTGCGCACTAAAAAAAACTTATTTTTGGATGTTTGTAAACAGAAAACCACGTGCTGCTTTTCTGTTTACATTCAGAGTTTGACAGCTGTTGCGCGAATCACACAGTTCGCACGGAAGTGCTTACGTGCGGCATGCGTGGTTTTCACGCACCCATTGACTTCAATGGGTGCGTGATGCGCGATCAGCGCCCAAAGATAGGACATGTCGTGAGTTTTTCTCAGCGGACTCGCTGAGCAAAACTCACGAACTGTCTGCACTGCCCCCTAGACTAATATAGGTGCATACGACACGCGTGAAAAGCACCCGCGTCGCACGCACGTATATCACGTTCTTGTAAACGAGGCCTCACACAAACGTGATTTGCGTCCGTGCAGCCCGCGTGGTTTTCAAGCGGGTGGCACGGATCTATACAAGTCTATGGGGCAGTGCAGACAGTCCGTGAGTTTCACGCAGGGTATGTCCGCTGCGTAAAACTCACTACATGTTCTATCTTTACGCGTTTTTCTCGCATCACGCACCCATTGAAGTCAATGGGTGCGTGAAAATCACGCGCACCACACGGGAGCCCTTACGTGGGACGCGCATAATTCTTGCTACAACAGTCAAAGCATGCGTTTTGTGCACGCGGAAAATGCTCACTTAATGCAAATGTATACTCCAATTCTGTTTTGTTTTTTTTTCCACAGTGTCTAATGCAAAGGCACGATGGGGGACGTGTCGAGACCAGTTCCGTCGCGAGATCGTCTCGAAGGGCCGCAGCGGCGATGGTCACGTTAAAAAAAGACCCTACATCTTCACCCAGCAACTACAGTTCTTAAAAGCTGTGATGGACATTGGGCCGTAAGTATGCAATTATGCAAAATGTCACATGCTATTTTGTTTAATGTAAACGCATGGGGATATGCTATGTCCCACAGATGCCTGTGTGACATCGCATAGCTCTATATGTCGTTTTGGATATGTCCTTTACAACATCTTTCATAATATTTTAGCAATCTATATTGAACTGATTCAATAATTTTCTTTTTTACATAGAACTACCGATAATCTGCAAGAAGTGGAGGTATCAGACGCTCCAGTGGTGGAGTCTCCGTCCGGGACCCCTAATCCCGAGGGAAATACTCCTCTGCCGGAGGAAAGCGCATCTCCCCCAGCAAGACGTCGGAGAGTAAGAAGACGACAGGAAGGGGAGGGACTGTCGTCTATCGACTCCGAGGTACTGGCACACCTGCAGAGGAGATCACAGGACAGTTCAGAGGACGTTTTTGGGAAAATGGTGGCCCAACAACTCAAAAGTATGCCCTCTGAAAGGCACCTGCGTTGCCAAACCACCATCCTAGCAGTCATGGAAACATTCATGAACAATCCTGCTCCGATGGAACTCTGCAATGCAGTAGAGTTTCATCGGAACAGGCATGTCATGCATTATTCTGCTCTCAGCAGTCCACCCCCACCGCCACCAAGTGCATCTAGTTATCGTGGTTATGTGCCCTCCTCTCAGCCACAATTCAGCCAGGATCGGCCAGCATGCTCTTCAAGCGGACAGTTTGCAGGAGGACCATATGGTTACCATCAAGTTCAAGGGGCTGAAAAGCAATGCACTAACGTGGCGGGGCCTTCAAATGAGGACTTTGTTTGTTTATAGTTTGTTTATATTTTACAGTTGTAATGTTGGTGTTTTGAAATTGCTGCTTATTTAAAGTTTTTTTTGTAGTTTTGCATTTCCTGCTTATTTGACTTATAAAAAAATTTCTACTAAAATCTTTGTGTTGTGTTTTTTTTATAGTTGTTATGTACTAAACATTTTACATATATGGTAACGAAGGTAGTATGTCGATTTGAACATGACACTTCATATTGATCATGATTTTTTGGTTTAATAATTGTGAACGTGGGTGATTTTAAACCAACAATCAAAAATAACATTGTCATTGTGTTTACATTTTTATTTATTGATAAAGTGAACATATAATTGTAATGAGGGATTGGTATGTATTTCTGCACACAATTCCTTTTACCATTAAGGGCACGGCCAGACATGGTGGTGTTTTTCTGCTGCAAATGAATTCAACAGCTATTCCGCCACGTCTGGGCGTGCCCTAACTTACATAACGTACAATGGTATTGCGTCAGAAATACATAAGCTCGCAACCCACGGCAAGGGTCCTCATTGCCTTGCGAGTCCCTAACTAATAACTCCAACCAGGATAAACTAACTAAAGTAAACAGTCCGGAACAAAAAATTATAACTTAACAAATTCAACTAATTAGTGCCATGGATTGCATCTACCTGCCAAGGGACTGCCCCAGCAGAGGACACAAAATAGTCCGCATAGAATTCCCGCATCAACAGTCCTGCTGCTCCGGGTCTTCCATGCAGGGTGTTATCCACATTGAGGCAAGAATTTGCAGGTACAGCGTCCAGGTCAATGTCTTGTGTTGAGTCGTGGATCCTGCAGAAATTGTGCAGAATGACGCTGGCTTGGATAACCAGTATCACATTCTGGGGATCCAATTGAAGGGGGCTCTGGAATATACGCCATTTGTTGCTCAGGATCCCGAAGGCATATTCCACATACCGTCTTGCACGGGTGAGCCGGTAATTAAATATGCGCCTCCGGTTATCAAGATCACGGCGGGGAAATGGCCGCAACACATGGCTTGATAGTCCAAAACCTTGATCTGCCACGATGACAAATGGCGCTGGTGGACCGGAACATCCAGGTAGTTGCCTTGGTTCCGGAATGGCAAGCTGGTTGGAGAGAAGACGTTCACCCATTCGAGAAGCCCTGAAGATGCCAGCATCCGAGGAGCTCCCATAAGCCCCTATATCAACAATTACAAACCGGTAGTTGCTGTCAGCCAAGGCCAACAGCACCACCGAGAAAAACTGTTTATAATTGTAATATAGGGACCCAGAGTGAGGCGGCTTCTTCACATGAATGTGCTTCCAATCCAGCGCTCCCACACAGTTGGGAAACTGTGCAGATTGATAGAAGCCCTCAGCAATCCGTAGCCAATCTTCTGTGTTGGGCTGTGGCATCACCGCTGCTCTAAGACGCTGCCAGATGACTTGGCAGGTCAGACGGACGATCTGTGAAATTGTTGAGCACCCCAGCAAAAACTCAAAATGCAGGGATGCAAAGGAGTTGCCGGTTGCCAGGAATCTGTCAAGAAAGGCATCCAAAAATTAGTACTGCTGGTACAGGGTAACAGGACATCAGTTTCACACAGGGGACTACTACTACGGTTATGCATGATATGACGGGAAAGGGAACAGGGGACATTTACGGTTCTACTAAGTTTCTACTAACTTTGAGCACAGGGGACATTATGTGTTTTACCTGAGGGTGACGATGAGCCTTTCCTCTGGAGAGATGCACCGTCGCATGTTGGTATCCTCTAAGGTGATTCCAGAACGCAGGTCCGACAACAGACGATCAAAGGTAGTGATGGACATGCGGCAGAAGTTGTGAAACTTTTCCGGGTGCTTCCTCAGATCATTGTAAAGGCAATGGAAATGTCCCTTCCTGGGCCTTTGGGAGACAATGGGATGAACCCAATACCTCCTCTTCTTCCTCAACGGTTCCTCTTAGGTCGCTGTCCAAATCGACGTGAGATCAGCCAATACAGCAGAGCATCATCCACACGAGACTCTGACATCCTTTATGCGAAATAAACAACAATAATCCAAAGTATCTGAGCACAGGAATCGCACACTGCTCTCACAATGTACAAATGGCACAAAGAAAGGCGTTTCTGCGATCATGTGACTCTTTTGAGGACTTTGGTGATGATTTTTAACTCATTTCCTGCCCCCACCTTTTTTTTTACGGATCCGTAAATACGGGTGCAATACGGGTGGAATACGTGTGACCATGTAGCCGTATAAACGGCCGTTTTTACGGATGGTAAAAAATACGGTCGTGTGCATGAGGCCTTAGGAAGGGAAATCCCATCATGAAAATGTTCCCAGTGTATTCATTTTCAACAACTGTATGTGGCAGTTTTTAATGCCAAATTCCCAGTGATCGAGACCACGGCTTCTCAATCTTTTACTACTGGGTCCTGAACCAGCCAGAACATGGCGATGCCCGGGCCTAAGAAATGGTCGCAGTCCATGCCAAGATGTTTACAAATATTTATTTCTCAATGTGTCCTAATGTGTCATTGTTGTGCAGCAACAGATGCCATACAGTAGATTAGAAGATTCCTTTCTAGGATTTTTTGTTCTATGTTCACCCGGGGGTGTATTTGTTCCAGATTTTCTGCAAAGATTCTTCACCAAAAATCTGCAGCAACTTGCATTGCAAGTTTTCCAAACCTCATTCACACATTGCAGAATAAGGGCATGACCACACATGGCGGAATTCCTCCACAACTGTCCGCATCAATGCCGCACAGAATCTGCGTTGCAGATTCTGCAGCGGATCTGCACAAAATGTGCAGAAAATTGATGCGGACTGGCCGCTGCGGACTGCAGGAAAAGTGCTTCTCTTCTCCCTATTCAGTGCAGGATAGAGAGAAGGGACAGCACTTTCCCTAGTGAAAGTCAAAGAAATTCATACTTACCGCCCGTTGTCTTGGTGACGCGTCCCTCTTTCGGCATCCGGCCCGACCTCCCTGGATGACGCTCCAGTCCATGTGACCGCTGCAGCCTGTGCTTGGCCTGTGATTGGCTGCAGCCGTCACTTACACTGAAACGTCATCCTGGGAGGCCGGACTGTAGACAGACGCAGGGAGTTCTCGGTAAGTATGAACTTATATTTTTTTTTACAGATACATGTATATTGAGATCGGTAGTCACTGTCCCGGGTGCAGAAACAGTTACTGCCGATCGCGTAACTCTTTCAGCACCCTGGACAGTGACTATTTACAGACGTCTCCTAGCAACGCTCCCGTCATTACGGGAGCCCCATTGACTTCCTCAGTCTGGCTGTAGACCTAGAAATACATAGGTCCAGCCAGAATGAAGAAATGTCATGGTAGTAAAAACAATACGCTCCGCAGCACACATAAGATCTGCGGACTTCATTGCGGAATTTTGACTCTCCATTGAAGTCAATGGAGAAATTCCGCCATGAGTCCGCAACCAGTCCGCCACTGCTCCGCAACAGACAGAGCATGCTGCGGACACCAAATTCCGCTCCGCAGCCTATGCTCCGCAGCGGAATTGTACGCATCGTGTAAACGAACACTGCTAAATTAAAGTGAAAGTCAATGGAGAAACGGCTCCGCTGCGGATTAACGCTGCGGAGTGTCCGCAGCGGAATTTAAGTGAAATTCCGCTATGTGTGAACCCGCCCTAAATCAGCAGGGTTGTTCGGGCTTGCAGACTTGAAAATCCACAGCATGTTCTATTCTGCTGCGGAAAGGTGGAAGAATTTGTATTTAACCCTTGCCATGACAAATCCATGGTTAAATCCAAGTAAAAATCAGCTTCAAAATCCTCAGGGGTGCGATGCAGATTTGTGTTGCTGATTTGAAGGCAGAAAAGACTCCCTGTGTGAACATAGACTATGGCTGATGTTGGGGCTTCTCTTTGCTGCATGACAGATCATATAGATTGTATTTTGCATGTTTACAATGTGTTCCTTTCCAAACCAGAACAGGTCACTTTTACAGCAGTTTCAGACAAGGTGGATCACATAATGCCGGCTGTACTATAGTGTGTTTAACCCCTTAGTGACCAGCCTATTTTAGGCCTTAATCACCAAGCAGTTTTTTACGTTTTACCATTGTGGCATTCAAAGAGCTAGAACTTTTTTATCTTTGCATCGACATAGCAAACATAGGGACTTGTTTTTTGCGGGACAAGTTGTATTTTTTAATAGCACTATTTTGGGGTACATATAATTTATTGATTAGCTGTTATTAACTTTTTTTGGGGGGAATAGAAAAAAAAGTTTTCTTATGTTTTACTACTTTTAGGGTATGTGCACACACACTAATTACGTCCGTAATTGACGGACGTATTTCGGCCGCAATTAGTGGACCGAACACAGTGCAGGGAGCCGGGCTGCTACATCATACTTATGTACGATGCTAGGAGTCCTTGCCTCTCCGTGGAACTACTGTCCCGTACTGAAAACATGATTACAGTACGGGACAGTTGTCCTGCAGAGAGGCAGGGACTCCTAGCGTCGTACATAACTATGATGCTAGGAGCCCGGCTCCCTGCACTGTGTTCGGTCCGGTACTTGCGGCCGAAATACGTCCGTCAATTACGTACGTAATTAGTGTGTGTGCACATACCCTTAGGCCCGCTGCACACGGCTGTAGCTGTAATCCCAGTCCGTGATTACGGCTACGGCCGGCCACAGACAGTCGTCCTCATTTGCAGGCCATGCTCCCATTATAAAGTATGGGAGCATGGTCTGTAAAATAAAAAAATTACACATGTCCTATATTTTACAAACGCGTCAGTTTGTTAGGGGAAGAAGTGGGTTTTTAATTAATTGTTTTTTAATTGAGGTTTTTATTTATTAATTACATTTATTAAGCTTTTTTTAAACTTTTTTTTAGTCCCACTATTGGACTTTACTATGCGATCATTTGATTGCTTTCATAATACATTGCAATACTTCTGTACTGTAGTGTATTATTGCCTGCCAGTTTTACACTGACAGGCATCTGTTAGGCCATGTCTCTGGCATTCATTAGAGGCAGACCTGGGGGCCTCTTTTATCCACCGATCGCATCGTGGGTGTGCTGGTGGGG